>NW_024427887.1:0-54256 GCF_017562075.2 Anopheles merus
TTTCTTATTCTTCTTTTTTTTCGTTGTATCCTTAATGTATAATTAACAAAAATTGGGTTTTTTATAGATGTACATGAAAACCATAGAAAATTTTGGTATGTTTCTCGCGCATGTAATCCTTCGTGGTTTTCGTTTCGAACCAATCTTATTCTATTAGTGTTCATGTACGTCTATTTACAATCTAATCTTAATTCTAATTTTTCGATGCAAATCCTAATCCTAATTCATATTTAATAACTCCTAAACAATAATTCAACGCAGGACGTGGAAAGATCCTCTTTTTTTTTGTTTTTTTTTTATTCGTTAAATCGTTTGAGTCGATTATTATGTACTCTTTCGAGTTTTTTCCCATTCTTTATAACGGACGTTTGTGCACTTGGTATGTCAACCACTTCATACGGTCCCTTCCAAATACTTTGCAGTTTCTGGCCCGTGCCAGTAGCATTATTCCTCATCAATACTAATTCACCCCACATGGGCTTCCAATCGATTGCTCCACGGTCATATAGTTGTTTTCGTTGTTCCTTTGATAGTTTCAAATTGTTTATGGCCAGTTCGTGCATGCCTTTCTATCTATCCTGTAGTTCTTCACAATAATCACCATAATTATGCTTATTGTCCGATTTATAAACTGAAGTCGGTAATCTCGCTTTTCTTCCAAACATTAATTCGAATGGTGTAAATCCAGTAGAATAATTTACCGTAGTGTTATACTCAAACATAAAATATGGTAACCATTCATCCCATGTTTGAGGTTTGCCCTGTACATATTGCCTTAGATATGTCTTCAGTTCTCTATTTGATCTTTCTACCAGGTTAGCTTGTGGGTGGTAAGCGCTAGTGTTAATTTTTTTATTTTTAGGAGCTTGCAGGTGTTTTTCATAACTTCGCTCATAAAATTCGTTCCCTGGTCTGTAACTATTTGTTTAGGAGTGCCACGTACACAAATAATTCTTTCCACAAAACTCTGTGCAACTGTTTTAGCTTCCTGATTTGCTAAAGGGGCTACGGTTAGGTAACGCGTTAAGTCATCCTGCATGACAAGCCCATATTTGTTTCCTGCATTTGATTCCGGTAGGACTACTATGTCGACGAAAAGCTTTTCGATTGGTGCCCTGACGTGGTCGTTATTTTCAACGGAATTCTGTTATAGCGACCAATCTTGTTCATCTGGCATGATCTACAGCTTTTAACGTACCTCTCAATATCTTTGTACATGTTCTCCCAAAAGAACATATCCTTAATCCTCTTCTTCATTCGTCTAACTCCTACATGACCTCCTAAGGGTGCATCGTGAAATTCTTTGAGAATTGTGTCTATTCCTTCGGTTCTATTTTATTCGATCTAAACCGGATGTGTAATTTTTAGTTTGGTTTTATCTATTTGCTTTATGTTGTTTAACCTCTCCCTCCGTAGTTCATTTTCGTTCGTTTCCTTATCTATATTCATTTTTCTCAAATTACCCCAATGATCTTCTTGTTCTTCTTCGACAACCTTGTCGTTTGTAATTTTGATTTGATGTTTGTTTATCTTTTATACCCTTTTGTTGTTGACGTGTAATTACAGCCATCGTACTGTTTGTTTTTTTGTACTTCTTCTACTTCTCTCAACGTTACCCCAGGAGTCGTGAGAGAAAATCAGCAACCACATTTTCTTTTCCTTTTTATATCGTATCTCGCATTGTACGCCTTGTAGCCTCAGCCTAACTTTGACAATATGGTGAATTTTCTTTGAGGCGCCAGATGGAAACTAAGGTCTGTGGTCTGAATATATCACAAATTTCTGCCCGTATATGTAGTGTTTGAAATAATCTACGGCCCAAACAATTGCTAGTAACTCTTTTTCGATTGGATGGTACCGATTTTCCGCTCCAACAAGAGTTCTAATAGCATAAGCGATTGGTTTATCCATTGTTTTTTCATTCGATAACACAGCACCAAGCGCATAATCACTAGCATCTGTGGTAATTGTGAAAATGTCATCATAGTTTGGTCGTACGAGTAAGGGTTCTGAGATAAGAAAACTTTTTAGTTTGACAAAGGCCGTGTCATACCTTTCATCCCAATCGAACTTTGCATCTTTTTTAAGCAGCTCGTGCAAGGGTTTCCGGACGTCTGATACATGAGGTATAAATTTGCCATAAAAAATTATCGCCCCCAGAAAGGACCGTAATTCTTTTAGGGTTTTCGGCGTTCGCATTTTAATTATGGCTTCTACGTTTGCTTGCATGGGATTGATACCCTTCTCGCTGACTGTGTGGCCTAGGTAATTAATCTCTCTATGTAAAAGTTTGCATTTGGTAGGTTCTATTTTAAGATTGTGCTGTCTTAGTCCCTCTAACACCTTAATCAAATTCAAATTATTTTTTTCACTGTTTCCCCAAACACAACAATGTCATACAAATACGCTAATGCTTTGACCGGTTGAATTGTGTAGATAACCGTGTTCATTAAATTTTGAAACGTTGATGGACTATTTTTCAAACCCATGGGCATTCTGGTAAACTCATAATGCCCCTTCAACGTCGAAAATGCAGTCTTTGAAATCTATGGGAATCTGAAAAAATCCCGATTTAAGATCGATGGTTGAGAAATATTTGCTATTCCCTATACTATCCATAATGTCATCTATCCTAGGGATGGGATAAATGAAAGGCTTCGTTATTTCATTTAGTGCCCTGAAATCTACTACAATTCGAAATTTCTTTTCTTCATCCCCATTTCCTTTTTTTGGTATGCACATAACTGGTGCGTTCCAAGGGCTTTTGCTTGACCTTATTATGTTCTGCTTTTGCATTTCTTCTATCTGGTCTTCCATTATTTTGTTTAAAGCAGCAGGGAATCTATATTGCCTTTAGTATATAGGGATGTTTGAATTTGTCTCTATTCCGTGTTTTGCTGCTTGTGTATGTGTCAGCTTATCCCCTGGCAGGAAAAATATGTCGGTAAAGTTATTGCGCGATAATGTCGGTTGGGGGATAGTTTGAATGAGTTGGCATCCCAACCGACATTATCGCGCGACATTTTAAAATTTTGTATGAGAAAAAACGGGCTCAAAACGTTCTCAAATCGTGCTCATTAGCAGCACTAAAGAGCACGTCCCTGCAACGGTGCGACAGCGTGTATCATACATCTAGTTTCTGTATACTACATTATTGTTCAATTTCTTTCATTCTCTCCATTCTCCCTACAAAGACTCTTACTCTCATTTGTCCATTATGCACATGCTTACGCTCTTTATTGTACCTTCTTACTCGCACATACATATTTACATACTCACACCATTCACACTGCCTAAAACCGGTGTGGGATACACACGTACCCGTCTTGCCTGCCTTCTCTCCTCGTTCTTCCAGCTCCAGCTTTGCCTTCGTCGAATGGTGTGTACGCGTCCTGCTTGCCTCTCTCTTGCTGCTCCCACGTGCTGCACTAGCAAGTTGGATGTTCGTCTCTACCTTCCTGCCGCTTCTCCTCTACCAGGCGCTAGCACGTTGGAGGATCGGATCGTTCCTGCCTTCTTTCCTCTCCTGTTCTGTTTTCGGTACTCCAAGGGATAGAAGGAAATATTATCTATTTTGCCAACAGCTGTTCAATTTAACGTCAAGCACCATACTTACCAACCAATTGAATATTGCTTCTGTCGTGGTCCGTGCTTACTTCCGTTCGTGCGTGTGTTACGATTTCTTTAAAAAAACGAAATTGATTTTATATCACAATTATCAATACAATTCAGTTTGATATAAATTGATATAACCTGTTATTGAAAACTGTACTTACCAAACAGTTTTTCCGTACTGGTTTCACGAGAGAAAAAAAACGGACACACACCGACGCGTCCTACCGCTTGCAAACTTGATTTCACACTACCACATTTTCATGTGAACGCGAAGCAACGCCTTCCTCGTGTGGCTACACAGGTATTCCCCGATATACGCCATACTCGATAGACACGATTTCGCTACACGCTTTTTTTCTAAATTTGAAAGTTCTTTGAACAAATTGTACTAATTTTAGAAATCGAATGTCAAATGCAAAATAAATTCCCTTTTGGTTGAATATTAAAAACCATTTCAAAAGGTATAAAATTGAAAAATTCAGTATAAATTAGATCGAATAACTAATTAGTGGCTAAAACCTACCACTTCATGCAAAATATACGAAAATTAGCTATAATTTGACTGAAAACCTCGAAATTCGACTTTCGCTAATATTCGAGATATGCTATTGCCTCCGGTCCGCATTGATAGCGTATATCGGGGAGTACCTGTAAAACGATACAAAGAGCGGGCGAGAGGAGAACACTTGCGTGAACGATTGGTGTAGCAAGCGAAATTGGACAAGTCCCAGAAAAGCGAGACGCAAGAGTTTCTCTCTAACGATGGAAAGAGAAGAGCCATATGAAACATGAGGATGTTTGGTGTGACACAGCCAAGTTGCGAGCAAAACCAGACCAACACCCAGAAGGGCGAGGCAGAACGAAAAATTTTCTGAATGTTAGAATGAGAAAAATGATAGATACACATAAAAATCGCGCGATAATGCCGGTTGGGATAGTCGTGCTGAGGCAACGTGTGATATGTATCATGCGATGTCTTTTCACCGTGCATGCGTCTGTATTATTATTATTATTATTTATTTAATCTTCAACGGGCCGTATGGCCTAATTAAGATGTAACAGTTCAATTAAAAAAAAAATACAAAGCAAAAACAAGATTTGCATCGCAATTCACTGCGGCCACGGCAAAAGCCGGAGACGTTCCTTGAAGCACTGAGTTGAGATGTCGAAGTCGAAGCAATCCGAGACAGTGTTGAAGACAGCCGACATGCGGAACATAGGGTCAGACCGACCAGCACTGGAACGGGGTTGAGCGAGCCGTAGAGTTTCTCTAGACCTAAGTGTTCGGGATGGTGCATAGATATCGACTCGATGCAACAAAGGCGATGAGTCGATAGAGCCATTTAGCAGTCCAGCGATGAAAGAGCACTGTGCATTGCGTCTTGTAACCGAAAGAGGTTCAAGGCCTAGGTTCCTAATGGAGGAAGATTATGGCGATCCTGCCAGGGAAGTAGGCGTAGGGCATATCTCGTGAGCTTACGTTGAATCGCCTCAAGTCGAGCAATTGAAGAAGCGGTAGTTGGGCTCCAGACTACGCACGAATATTCCAGAACCGAACGAACGATGCAGTTGTACACAGCTTTGATGCACATGGGGTTGCGGAATTCATTAGTTGTCCGGATAACCACGCCAAGTAATTGATTTCCTCTGGCTACAACGTCATCGATATGCTGTTTAAAGTTCAAACTAGAGTCAAGCAGAACGCCCAGGTCTTTGGCATGATTCTGTCGATTAACTGCAGTGCCGTCCATGAAGTAGGTCCCATTCACTGGGCTCCTGCATCGACTAAAAGACACACAGTAGCATTTCTCGATGCAGATAGTCAGTCCATTACGCTTGCACCACGAACAGAAAATTTCGATGCAGTCTTGCAGGAATGTACAATCACCTGTGTTGTAAATAGGCGCAAACATTTTTGCGTCGTCGGCAAACAGGCTGATACTGTCGAGAGGTAAAGCGAGGGTAACATCGTTGATAAACAATATGAAGAGAAGCGGGCCAATATTGCTTCCTTGTGGCACACCCGAGCTGCTGACTATTTCTTTGGACATGTGCTTATCAATTTTCACGATGTATGTGCGATTAATTAGGTAAAACTTAAGCCACTGTACGAGCGAGCTGGGAACTCCTTGCTTATCGAGTTTAGCGAGAAGAATTGCGTGCGGAAGAGAGTCGAATGCTGCTTTCAGATCTGTATAAATTGCATCGACTTGAGCTCCGGCATCAATTTGACTAGTGCAATAGGTTACAAATTCCACCAGGTTCGTGGTAGTCGACTTTTTTGGCACGAATCCATGTTGATACGGGCTTAGGTAGCTGCGGCATGCATGTAGCAGATGCTTGTATATCACTAGTTCGAACTTCTTGGCAATGGCACACAAAGATGTAATACCCCGGCAGTTGATGGCATCTGTCCTGTCGCCCTTTTTGTAAATAGGAACCATCCAAGATTTCCTCCATGTTTTGGGAAAGTTGCCATTGGCTAGCGATGCATTGAACAATTTTGCAAGGATAGGTGCTACTGTCGTTTGGCAGCGGCTGATAAAACGATCGTTTAGGGCTGATAAAACGATCTCACTGTCGATGAAAGGAGTGCTCATGTTAATTGCGCCAGCCGGAGTGTTGACGAGAGCAGCATCAATGGTATCGGTATCATTCATGGCCGGTGAAAAGCAATCTGCGAAGCAATCCGCGAAGAGATTGCACATTTCATTAGTGTTGGCACTTGTTGCTCCTTTGTACGTAATGGATTTCGGTGTATGCGTGGATTTTGTTTTGCGGTTGTAGAAGCGCCAAAACGAGTCAGGCCACCTGCAGAGGTTACGTTGAATTTTACTCAAATATCTGCGATATCGAAACCTGTTATAGCTGCAGTATAAAGAGTGCATGTCAAAGTAGATCGAGCGAGATCTTTGGCAGCGGCGCGTTTGGTAGTGACGATAAGCAGCTCTTTTTACACGTTTGAGTCGTTTGAGTGTGCGGTTCGCCCAGGGGGGGTTAGGTTTAGAACGCTGAACTGGGACGCATACAACAAAGGCTTGCAGCATGAAGGACGAGAATGAACATACTGCTTCGTCAAGTGAAACAAAATTGGAACAATGAAAGCTATTGTTAAACATTGATATCATGTCGTTCAGTTTCACATAGTCAGCTTTAGCAAAGTTATAACGATAAAATGCGGTTGTCGTCGAGTTTTGTCGAGTCGTCGAATTGCGTCGGGTCGACGAGTTAATACGTATATTGAAGTCAAACGCCGGATGGTAGGAGTCAAGAGGTACAAGCGGAACAACACTTGGAAAGACAGGCGAACACAATTTAGTTGCAGCATTGTTAGCGTAGAGCAGGTCAAGCATGCGTCCGTGCGAATTATTGATGTGATTAAGTTGCACTAATCCGTTAAATTTAAATCCATCCACAAAGGTGTTGTTGGCCAGTGAGCGCGCATTTGTGCATTCATGCAGTGGTTGCGATGAGAACGAAAATTCCACTTCAACATAAATTCACTTATAGACTCCGAAGCGGTCTCATGGTACAGTCGTCAACTCGTACGACTTAACAACATGCCCGTCATGGGTTCAAGCCCCAAATAGACCGTGCCGCCATACGTAGGACTGACTATCCTGCTATGGGGGGGGAATCAATAAGTCACTGAAAGCCACCCCACAAGTGGGTTGGCAGGCCTTGACCGGCATCTGTTGTTGAGCCAAAGAAGAAGAAGAATAAACTCCGAAAATGAACCAAAACAACATGCCGCAGTCCGGTAGAGGTAAGAAGATTCCTGCATCTGGAAAAAAGATCCCGCAGTATTTTGGAGCAGGAAAATGAAGAACCTGGAACTAAAAAAAAGATAAGATTGCAATGCATTGTTTACATGTTCGATTGTTAAATGTATGCAATTATTTTCAGCGTGCAATATAGTCCAACCGAAGTCAATCCGACAAATTAGTGCAAATTTTAAAACCGTCATCAAACCGTCAAAGACAAAAACGGAAACCATAGGTAAGACAATATTTGTAGAAAGAGAAACAACAACAACAACAGAAAGAGAAACATCAACAACAAGATCTCCAAAAAAATAGCCAAGAATAATTTCAAACAGTATTAGTAGAAACACAATTTTAAGAACAATACTAACAAGATCCAACAACAAATGTTTCCACATCAAATGGTATGAAGTGCCTGAACAATCTTAAAAAAATCCTATTTTTAAATATTAATCTATTTGCAGTCTCCATGACAGGGTATTCTTCAGTATTTGCCACGTTCTAGATGCAATTCATTAGATGAGCACAACAATATTAACATCACAAATAACATCACTTCTCGCCAGCCAATTGCTATTTATGGCACGGATAACGATTCTCCAAACCTTCCAACCGTTCAAAACCGCTTTGTACCCAAAATGTGGCTTCATTTAGCTAACATTGCTCCTGGCACTTCCTGTGAACAAGTCGTGGAATCTGTGAAACGACGGCTGGCCACAACCGACGTCATTGCATTTAGCTTGATGGGCAAAAATGTCGACACTACTTTGGCTAGACCGATGTCGTTTAAGGTTCAACAAGATCCAACAACAAATGTTTCCACATCAAATGGTATGAAGTGCCTGAACAATCTTAAAAAAATCCTATTTTTAAATATTAATCTATTTGCAGTCTCCATGACAGGGTATTCTTCAGTATTTGCCACGTTCTAGATGCAATTCATTAGATGGTGAGTGAGATGATAATAAAATTAAATGTACTTGAATAAGTTTATAAATTTGCTTTGCTACAGATTATCTTTACAACCAATCATTCGAAGAAACCCTATCCATACCGATATCGACACCCGCACCAAATGACAATAGTAGTAATGACAATACCTACAACAACCTCAACTACGACTGCACCTACATCAGCAAATCAGAAAATCAAAAAACAAATTCAACATTAGAGCGCAAATTGGATATTTTAAATACCAAATTAGATTAGGGTAAATGTACCAGTATTGGGCAGGTTAGTGCAGGAGTTTCGCAAAAACTGCTTGTACACTTACAATTTTTATTACTTTTCATGAAAGTGACGTTATTTTGAACGATTAACTATCGAATTATGTTGTGCTATTTTTTATTTGCCGTTTCAAATGCATTTTCTAGGGATATTCATGAAAATGCAAACACAGTTTTTGTTCCATTTTTCGGCAGTTTGGTTCTATTTTCAGCAGGCTGTGCTCCTATTTTCGGCAACGCGAAATCGGGTCGGTAAATGTTTTAATTAATGCCAATAGGTAGACAAAAATGTTGAAAATAGTTTTACACTCTCACTTTCCTAAGATTTGTGTTGTGAAGTACTTAAATTATTAATTTTATGTTGCCCATTTTGGGCATTTTGCTGGCAATTTTTACAGTCATTTTGATTTGAGTTACAAACAAAGTAGGCACTGGAGAAATGAGACTGCCTGACGGCTGTAGAGTACGGCTCCGACTGGCTCACAAATAATTATTTTTCTCTCAAGTTATTGTATAATTTATAGTGAAATTGGTGATATTTGACACAAAAAATGTGGTTTTATGTGTCGAAATACGCATTACAGTTTTCTGATCAAGTTTTAATAGAATATTCAACGAAATCAAAAGTGTGTTTTGTTTCAAGTTTCGGCAGTAGCCCACAGCATTGATCTGTCAAAAATCAACATTTGCCGTGTACCAATTTTCGGCAGCATTGAAAGTGAATAATTACTTTTTTTTAGTGATTTTAAAATTCCAAGCGGGCTAATATAAAATCTGCAACCATAAAAACTTTCATAAAAACCATACTTTTATTGTTTTAGTGGTCTGATTATGTTAATAATGAAACCTGTCGAACTATTAGCTAACGGCAAATCGGCCGAAACATGTTGAACTCTGCACATTTTGTTCGATATTTTGAAAAATATGCATGGAAATGATGTAAATCTTCGTATATGAATAACAAATGAGCATATCTCTATGTAAAACATATGTGATGATAAAATTTTCAACGCGTTTTTGCATAATTACACGTTTTTAGTTACCCTGCCGAAAACAGGTACACTGCCGAATACTGGTACAGTTACCCAACATAATAGATGTATTACACGAAAAATCAGGACATAGTGAGCCAGTGAATGAATTTGTTTTCAAAGCAATACCGGACCAAAAGCAATTAGAGGATTTTGAAAGCCAGCTAGGAGAATCAAACGGTACTTTCAAACAAAAATTTTAACGGAACTGCGAAGTTCATTAAAGTTAGGGAACTCTATATACCAAATACACTAAGCATTGGACTTACTATTTTCCCGCCAATTTTTAGCTAAAATGACTTTGTCCGGACGCAGTAAAACAGAGCAAAAGATTCCTTTCTCGTCCTCCACGATTATCAAAAAATTATTCTTGGAAATTGTGGAGACAAAATTTGCGAAACCGGCGGAATGATTTTTTTTTTAGCTGAGCTCTAGACTGAATCTACCCGGAGCTCGTGCTTCTACTTATCATAATTTTAAGCCTAAACACTAAACAAGGTAATGCTAGAGAAAATAGAATTTATAACAAAGCATGTTCCTTTATATATTTCATAATATTATGTTTATTTATTTATTTATTGAAGATAATTGCGTGGTGCACGCAGGGGCCTTTGCAATATTACAAATAAAATAATACTTAAGATACCTTATTTACTTGCCTTATATTTGAAAACAGACATGAACATTTAAACGTGGCAATGGTAATATTGAAGTCAAAAAAGCAGTAGAACTTATTGAAAGATTTACACATTGAAATAATTGGATCCTGAGCTCCTCTGTAAGTACGGGCCCGGTATATTTTGATCCGAAAATTCCGAGGACGT
This sequence comes from Anopheles merus, assembly GCF_017562075.2. Lineage (NCBI taxonomy): Eukaryota > Metazoa > Arthropoda > Insecta > Diptera > Culicidae > Anopheles > Anopheles merus. The sequence continues at coordinate 10,461 of NW_024427887.1, forward strand.
AGTGCGTGGTCAGGGGCGTACAAATTGATCTTAAGTAGAAGCTCGGGAGCATCAATTTCACCTTTTATCAACTTTGCTACAAAAACAGCTTGTGCTACCTCCCTACGTTTCTCTAAGGACTGCAATCCTAGAAGAAGCCGTCTAGTTTGATAGGTTAGAGCCTGGTCCATGTTCCACCGTAAGGTTCATATAGTTATTTTTGTAATTTTTTTCTGAATGCGCTCAATTCGTGTGGACCAGTTGTTAGTGTGCGGAGACCATGTTACAACATTGAATTCAAGTATGGACCGGACTAAGGCGACGAACAGTTGTTTTAAACAGAAAGGGTCATTAAAATCAGATGTCAGACGATGAATGAAACCAAGCTGCCGATATGCTTTGTCGATGACGTACGAATACTGTTGACGAAAGGAGAGTGATGAGTCAAGAATAGTACCGAGGTCCTTAGTTTCTATGTTACGTGGGATTATACACGAGTCAATATTATAGTCTCGCTTGATAGGGTCTTTTTTATGAGTAAAACTAATCACGCAATGTGTCTCAGCTGTCAAATCGGCATAGTCAGACGTGTTTACGTATAGCTCCGTGATTTATTTTCCGTATTTCGGTTATTTTAACAAACAATCAGTTTTCTATAAGTAAAAAGTTGTGTAGTGGGCTTGCCCACAACGTATTATACATACTTTTAGCAATTGTGCTGGTTCTTCTTCAGTTGCTCGTCGGTCGCATCACCCGCGTAGTGCGTCTATTAACCGGTCAAGGCATCGACCTGTGGATTCCTTTTCAAAATGGAGCATACTTGCAACTCTTGCACAACCGAGATCACCGAAGACCTGATTAGCTGTTATATTTGCAACTCACCGTTCCACATCCGCTGTTCGCGCATTCCTGAGAATGCACTGAAGCTAATCAACGAATACCAACAACTCCACTGGTGCTGCCTGGCGTGCAACAATGTGATTATTAATCCTCGCACTAAATACATCAAACAAGCTTTGGCCCAGTCGAGCATACAAACAACAATGGATGCCGTCGCCAATAGTCTCAAATCTGCACTTGAACCTCTAGCAAAAGAAATTCGTACTGGTCTATCGCAGCTTAATGAATCGCAGAAGAGAACACCACTGAGCAGTCACCCTCCTGCCAAATTGCGCAGAGTTTTACCAGCGAAGAGATTATTCTCCGAGTTGGTCAGTGCTACAAACACTTCACCTGCTATCTCGCTAGTCGCCAAAAGAACAACAAACATCAATAATAACAATATCAACAATAACATAGCCGTACCGTCACTTGCTGAGCACAACAATATTAACATCACAAATAACATCACTTCTCGCCAGCCAATTGCTATTTATGGCACGGATAACGATTCTCCAAACCTTCCAACCGTTCAAAACCGCTTTGTACCCAAAATGTGGCTTCATTTAGCTAACATTGCTCCTGGCACTTCCTGTGAACAAGTCGTGGAATCTGTGAAACGACGGCTGGCCACAACCGACGTCATTGCATTTAGCTTGATGGGCAAAAATGTCGACACTACTTTGGCTAGACCGATGTCGTTTAAGGTTCAACAAGATCCAACAACAAATGTTTCCACATCAAATGGTATGAAGTGCCTGAACAATCTTAAAAAAATCCTATTTTTAAATATTAATCTATTTGCAGTCTCCATGACAGGGTATTCTTCAGTATTTGCCACGTTCTAGATGCAATTCATTAGATGGTGAGTGAGATGATAATAAAATTAAATGTACTTGAATAAGTTTATAAATTTGCTTTGCTACAGATTATCTTTACAACCAATCATTCGAAGAAACCCTATCCATACCGATATCGACACCCGCACCAAATGACAATAGTAGTAATGACAATACCTACAACAACCTCAACGACTGCACCTACATCAGCAAATCAGAAAATCAAAAAACAAATTCAACATTAGAGCGCAAATTGGATATTTTAAATACCAAATTAGATTAGGGTAAATGTACCAGTATTGGGCAGGTTAGTGCAGGAGTTTCGCAAAAACTGCTTGTACACTTACAATTTTTATTACTTTTCATGAAAGTGACGTTATTTTGAACGATTAACTATCGAATTATGTTGTGCTATTTTTTATTTGCCGTTTCAAATGCATTTTCTAGGGATATTCATGAAAATGCAAACACAGTTTTTGTTCCATTTTTCGGCAGTTTGGTTCTATTTTCAGCAGGCTGTGCTCCTATTTTCGGCAACGCGAAATCGGGTCGGTAAATGTTTTAATTAATGCCAATAGGTAGACAAAAATGTTGAAAATAGTTTTACACTCTCACTTTCCTAAGATTTGTGTTGTGAAGTACTTAAATTATTAATTTTATGTTGCCCATTTTGGGCATTTTGCTGGCAATTTTTACAGTCATTTTGATTTGAGTTACAAACAAAGTAGGCACTGGAGAAATGAGACTGCCTGACGGCTGTAGAGTACGGCTCCGACTGGCTCACAAATAATTATTTTTCTCTCAAGTTATTGTATAATTTATAGTGAAATTGGTGATATTTGACACAAAAAATGTGGTTTTATGTGTCGAAATACGCATTACAGTTTTCTGATCAAGTTTTAATAGAATATTCAACGAAATCAAAAGTGTGTTTTGTTTCAAGTTTCGGCAGTAGCCCACAGCATTGATCTGTCAAAAATCAACATTTGCCGTGTACCAATTTTCGGCAGCATTGAAAGTGAATAATTACTTTTTTTTAGTGATTTTAAAATTCCAAGCGGGCTAATATAAAATCTGCAACCATAAAAACTTTCATAAAAACCATACTTTTATTGTTTTAGTGGTCTGATTATGTTAATAATGAAACCTGTCGAACTATTAGCTAACGGCAAATCGGCCGAAACATGTTGAACTCTGCACATTTTGTTCGATATTTTGAAAAATATGCATGGAAATGATGTAAATCTTCGTATATGAATAACAAATGAGCATATCTCTATGTAAAACATATGTGATGATAAAATTTTCAACGCGTTTTTGCATAATTACACGTTTTTAGTTACCCTGCCGAAAACAGGTACACTGCCGAATACTGGTACAGTTACCCAACATAATAGATGTATTACACGACAAATCAGGACATAGTGAGCCAGTGAATGAATTTGTTTTCAAAGCAATACCGGACCAAAAGCAATTAGAGGATTTTGAAAGCCAGCTAGGAGAATCAAACGGTACTTTCAAACAAAAATTTTTAACGGAACTGCGAAGTTCATTAAAGTTAGGGAACTCTATATACCAAATACACTAAGCATTGGACTTACTATTTTCCCGCCAATTTTTAGCTAAAATGACTTTGTCCGGACGCAGTAAAACAGAGCAAAAGATTCCTTTCTCGTCCTCCACGATTATCAAAAAATTATTCTTGGAAATTGTGGAGACAAAATTTGCGAAACCGGCGGAATGATTTTTTTTTAGCTGAGCTCTAGACTGAATCTACCCGGAGCTCGTGCTTCTACTTATCATAATTTTAAGCCTAAACACTAAACAAGGTAATGCTAGAGAAAATAGAATTTATAACAAAGCATGTTCCTTTATATATTTCATAATATTATGTTTATTTATTTATTTATTGAAGATAATTGCGTGGTGCACGCAGGGGCCTTTGCAATATTACAAATAAAATAATACTTAAGATACCTTATTTACTTGCCTTATATTTGAAAACAGACATGAACATTTAAACGTGGCAATGGTAATATTGAAGTCAAAAAAGCAGTAGAACTTATTGAAAGCTTTACACATTGGATCCTGAGCTCCTCTGTAAGTACGGGCCCGGTATATTTTGATCAGAAAATTCCGAGGACGTAGTGCGTGGTCAGGGGCGTACAAATTGATCTTAAGTAGAAGCTCGGGAGCATCAATTTCACCTTTTATCAACTTTGCTACAAAAACAGCTTGTGCTACCTCCCTACGTCTCTCTAAGGACTGCAATCCTAGAAGAAGCCGTCTAGTTTGATAGGTTAGAGCCTGGTCCATGTTCCACCGTAAGGTTCATATAGTTATTTTTGTAATTTTTTTCTGAATGCGCTCAATTCGTGTGGACCAGTTGTTAGTGTGCGGAGACCATGTTACAACATTGAATTCAAGTATGGACCGGACTAAGGCGACGAACAGTTGTTTTAAACAGAAAGGGTCATTAAAATCAGATGTCAGACGATGAATGAAACCAAGCTGCCGATATGCTTTGTCGATGACGTACGAATACTGTTGACGAAAGGAGAGTGATGAGTCAAGAATAGTACCGAGGTCCTTAGTTTCTATGTTACGTGGGATTATACACGAGTCAATATTATAGTCTCGCTTGATAGGGTCTTTTTTATGAGTAAAACTAATCACGCAATGTGTCTCAGCTGTCAAATCGGCATAGTCAGACGTGTTTACGTATAGCTCCGTGATTTATTTTCCGTATTTCGGTTATTTTAACAAACAATCAGTTTTCTATAAGTAAAAAGTTGTGTAGTGGGCTTGCCCACAACGTATTATACATACTTTTAGCAATTGTGCTGGTTCTTCTTCAGTTGCTCGTCGGTCGCATCACCCGCGTAGTGCGTCTATTAACCGGTCAAGGCATCGACCTGTGGATTCCTTTTCAAAATGGAGCATACTTGCAACTCTTGCACAACCGAGATCACCGAAGACCTGATTAGCTGTTATATTTGCAACTCACCGTTCCACATCCGCTGTTCGCGCATTCCTGAGAATGCACTGAAGCTAATCAACGAATACCAACAACTCCACTGGTGCTGCCTGGCGTGCAACAATGTGATTATTAATCCTCGCACTAAATACATCAAACAAGCTTTGGCCCAGTCGAGCATACAAACAACAATGGATGCCGTCGCCAATAGTCTCAAATCTGCACTTGAACCTCTAGCAAAAGAAATTCGTACTGGTCTATCGCAGCTTAATGAATCGCAGAAGAGAACACCACTGAGCAGTCACCCTCCTGCCAAATTGCGCAGAGTTTTACCAGCGAAGAGATTATTCTCCGAGTTGGTCAGTGCTACAAACACTTCACCTGCTATCTCGCTAGTCGCCAAAAGAACAACAAACATCGATAATAACAATATCAACAATAACATAGCCGTACCGTCACTTGCTGAGCACAACAATATTAACATCACAAATAACATCACTTCTCGCCAGCCAATTGCTATTTATGGCACGGATAACGATTCTCCAAACCTTCCAACCGTTCAAAACCGCTTTGTACCCAAAATGTGGCTTCATTTAGCTAACATTGCTCCTGGCACTTCCTGTGAACAAGTCGTGGAATCTGTGAAACGACGGCTGGCCACAACCGACGTCATTGCATTTAGCTTGATGGGCAAAAATGTCGACACTACTTTGGCTAGACCGATGTCGTTTAAGGTTCGCATCCCGGCTCACCTTCGTGAAACTGCGTTATCGTCCTCGGTTTGGCCTTCTAATCTACGTGTACGTGAATTTATACTACGTGATAACCATCCAGCCTCATCCCATACTTTGGCTTGTCTCACACCGATGAATGCACATGAAACCCCACTTCAAAGCAACAATGCAGTGCCTATCGATAATATTCCGAAACCGGCAGAGCAAACCATCAATGAAAAGCCAAATAGTTCATCACCTAGTAATGTACAACCAATAGTGCGCGATATGGAGCATTCACCTATCCCAGCTGATCGTACGGCTCAAAACAATGACGTTCATCACGAACACAGCTCATGAAGCTTACGCACACAAGAAGCATCAGCCAGTCGCTATTCGCACACTAACACTTTATGTAATGACCACGCACGCACTAACACAGCAACTCACTTGAAAATGTTTTCAATTGGCGATATTAAAAACATTTCACATGCCAAACCGACTGATACTGCTTTGAAACCATGTGATATACATTTTCACTACCAAAATGTTAGAGGACTACGTACCAAACTCACAGAATTCGGATTGAACACATTGGACGCTAAATATCAGATAATAATACTCACCGAAACCTGGCTTGACAATTCAATTCCATCATCGCTACTGTTTGACCCGGGCTATTCGGTGTATAGATGTGATCGTAGCTTGTCTAATAGTATGCATACTCGTGGTGGTGGCGCACTGATCGCATGCTCACCCTTATTGAACACCCGTGAACTCACTCTTCCTCGTAACTCACTTGAGCAAGTGTGGGTTACCGTTCGCCTATCTTCTTGCACGATATTCATCGGGACTGTTTACATTCCTCCTAATCGAGCTAACGACACAGATACTCTTACATCTGTGATTGAAAGTGTAAGTGCAATAGTAAACCATGCAAAAACTAATGATCTAATAGTTTTGTTTGGAGATTTTAATTTTTCGGCAGTATCGTGGTCACTATCACAACAAACATTTGGTCACTCATCATCGTTCGCGCACTATGTGGCAAATTCATCATCTTCGGTCAGATCCCGGTTTATGGATGAAATTAACGCTAGCGATCTTTATCAAATAAGCTGTATCAAAAACTCGCTTAACCGGCAGCTCGACTTATTATTCGCAAATTTTATTGCCACAACTTACTGCATCGATTTGCACCCCTGCCCTACACCACTAGTCTCTCCTGACCTGTACCATCCAGCCATCGATTTAACGCTGGACACATCTAAAACGTGTACTAAGGTATTTACAAGGCACAAAGGATTATTTCCTAGAATATCGACATAATCAAGAGGAGCCAATTGTAGGATTTGCTGATGCAGATTGGGTAGCGACATGGAAAGTCGTCATTCCACAAGTGGCTACATATTTCAAATTTTTGGAAACACTGTTCTATGGACCACAAGAAAGCAAGGAACCATAGCATTGTCATCAACAGAAGCGGAATATGTTGCGTTAAACCAATCATCCTGCGAAGCAATGTGGTTAGAAAATCTGCTTACCGAATTTGGCGTGCATTTGAATAGTCCGTTAATTATATACGAAGACAACCAGTCGTGTATGTATATTGCCGAAGAGCCTCGCGAACAAAAACGGATGAAACATTTAGACATCAGATACAACTTCATACGAGAATGTATCCAGAACGGAAGAATCCAACTGAAGTATATTCCAAGCGAAAATCAACTTGCGGATATGTTTACGAAAGGGCTTTCTTCAGCAGTTTTTACGAAACATCGATTTGCGATAGGTCTAAGAGGGGGTGTTGGAAAAACAAAGTAGACCATAGCATATACGACGGGTATAAAAGAAGCAGCTAGCTTCAGTTATGTAGTAGTTTAGTATAATAAACTGTAGAGACACATTCTAAACTCATTAATATAGATATATATATATATATATATATATATATATCTATATATATATATTATATATATTATATATATAATATATATATATATATATATATATATAATATATATCTATATATATATATAAATATATATATATATATATATAATAATATATATATATATATATAATATATATCTATATATATATATATAAATATATATATATATATATATATATATATATATATATATATATAATCTATATATATATATATATTTAATATATTATATATATAATATATATATATATATATATATATATATATATATATATATTATATATATATATATATATATATATATATATATATATATATATACATACACATACACACACACACACGTACGCGTGCACGCGAGCATGCACCCACTAAAGCGCGAACGCAAGCACGTATTCACAACCCCCCCCCCCCCCTTTCGCATGATCCATTACGGCTACCTTATCGGAAGATAGGCTGGTTCAGCTATCTTGCAGCGCATCCTCATCCAAAGCGTTGGGCAGGGTGTGGGATCGCGACATAATAGAGTGAACGGTCACTTTCCCCGCGCTGTGTGTGTGCGTGTGTGTATCGAGACCCGAAAACCCGGGACAGATTTCGGCACATTTAAAAACATATTTTATTGCCACTATACATCGTGCTGCATCATACTTAGCATCAAACATGTTCAAATAAAAAAATATCTGCTTGGTGTTAGACGTTCTCCTACGCTTGTTTTAAATAGGCTTCTTCACCCTCAGTTGACAGGGGCATCGAATGGTCTCATCAGCAGCGGCACGAAATAAAATAAACCATCAATACACCGATAACACTTCGAATCCCAATCCAGCTTCTCTCACAGCGTCTCAAGGTCACACACAAATTAATAAATGCTAACACCCACCAATAACAATACACATCCGCAGTGCACATATATGAATCAACGCATACACCACAACACCCAATCAGCTGGCGGCGGAAGGCGCGGGCAGAAGCTCAAGTAAGGCAGGGCAGGGTGAGGGAGGGAGAAGAAGCAAACGAAAAAATGGGCGTCAACATTTTTGAATTTTTTGACCGTTTGTTTTACTCCGCCGCCAAAAATAGTTCGTCCATTTCATCCAAAGAGGGCGCTAAACCTGCGCAGGTCTGCGCAGGAATCGCTGAAGTCCAGCGCGGGGATCGGGCCAAAATCTGCACTTGCTAGCGCAGATTTTGGTACATTTCCTGTGCAGGAAACTGCTCGAATTTGCGCAGCGGGGTTATTGTCGCGAATAAAATCTCTTTTTCAGTTTTGCTGCACAACGAATAACTGCTGGTAATTATTAAAGGTTTGAAAGTTACACTGAAACGCGGAAAATAAATTATCCGAAATAATGAGATCAAACATTGGTGCCGTGACCAGGATCAAGACGAATCTGGTTTTCTAAATCTTAATTATTCTCGCGATAATCACTGTTTGCGCGCTTGTAACTGTGCTTTAGTCGCCTCACAATCGACCAAGTTCACTGTGTCCGCGAAATTTAGCGTTTTTGTCAAACCGCACTATGACTGCTCCGATAAAAGTTTTGTCGTCCAGAAGGACAGTTTTACTAGCAGTATTGGCTAAGCATGAAAAGTTTTTGGCAGAATTTGACCCGGAACGGGATGCAATCGAAATCAATATTCGCATTGCAAGGGTCCAGAAGCTTTCCGTCGATTTGGAAGCAATTCAGGCCAAATTGGAAGATGCAGCGGCCACCGAGGAAGTGATAAGTCACAATGCCGCGTTACGAGACGATTTTGGCTCGCGTTTGATACGCCTTGAAGCCCATTTGAAGGCTAAACGGGTGCACGTTCCGCGATCCGCAAGCAAACACTAACCCGTTGGCAGGTATAAAGCTTCCCACCATCTCACTTCCCGAGTTCGATGGTGATTACATGCAATGGCTCACGTATAGGGACACTTTTGAGGGATTAATTCACGAAAACATGGAACTGCCACCGATACAACAGTTTCATTATTTACGAGCTTCCGTGAAAGGCGAGGCCGCAAAGGTGATCGAAGCAATCTCGATTAGCGCAGCCAATTACGAGCTAGCCTGGCAAATGCTCATCGAAAGATACTCGAATGAGTATTTATTAAAGAAACGGCATCTTCAAGCACTTTTTGGTATGGCCACCGTTAAGAAGGAGAGTGCATCAACCCTTCACCATCTTGTGGACGAGTTCGAACGTCACAAGAAAACGCTCAATCATCTAGGCGAAAAACGGAGGCATGGAGCTGCTTGTTAGAACACTTAATGTGCACAAAATTGCCTACCTCCACATTAAGAGATTGGGAGGAAAATGCCTCAACAAGCCAAATCCTAGTTACGAAGGATTAACCGCATTTTACAGCGCCGTATGCGAGTGTTGGAAACTCTACAGGTAAACATTACCGAAGCTCCCTCTACCGTGAACCATACGCACTATGCACATAAACATGCTCCGCCTATGCGATTAGCAAGCTTTTCGTCAACTTCACACGACACACGCACATGCCCTTTATGCCACTCCGATCACAATTTAACAAAATGCCCCCGTTTCATGCAAATGTCACCGGAGGAACGGTACCGAAACACAATGACACTGAAATTGTGCTTGAATTGCTTGCGCGACAATCACCGTGTGCGTGATTGCTCATCGCAATACAAGTGCAGACACTGCAATTCAACACACCACTCGCTTTTACACTCTTCACAAAATTACGGCACATTTTCCACTGCGAACACGTCAGCTGCGCAAAATGCTTCCGTACGCAACACACACAACACAGAGATCACACGGCAAACACGCAACGCACTTATGCAGCAGCATTGAGGCAAACTACGGAACAAGTTCTGCTTCAAACTGCGCTTGTAAACATTGTTGATGCGCATGGCATAATGCATCCTGCACGCGCACTTTTAGATAATCCCTCTCAGCCAGATTTGATGAGTAGCCGTTTTGCTAACCGGCTAGGTATCAAATCGGGCACGGTCGACATCACGCTGATTGGTGCTGGGCAATCGTCCACCCCGGTGCGGAAATCGATGCGCACCACGGTATCATCCAGAGCGAGCCCTTATGCTATTAACGTTAAGTTTTTGATAGTCGAGAAGCTTATTGCTGACCTGCCCGCACATGATGTGCCCACCAGCGGCTGGAAATTACCGCCACATATTATATTCGCCGACCCCCATTTCGAGAAGTCGGCACCGATCGACATTATTCTCGGTGCCCGGCTTTATCACACGTTCTTTGTAAGCGGGGCGCAATATAAAATGTCATCGAATCTTCCAGTCCTGATGGAGAGCGTATTTGGCTGGGTCGTGAGTGGATCATTATCTACCTCTCAGCCAGCAACATCCAATACTTTTCACACTTCATCGGTGGTGTGTATGGTTTCACTAGAAGAATCAATAGAGCGTTTCTGGAAAGTAGAAGAACTACAGGTTAGCGATGGCTATTCTCTTGAGGATCGCAAATGTGAGCAATTTTACAAGGATACAACACAGCGAGATGAAGCTGGTCGTTATATTGTATGCTTACCTAAGGGGCCGTCCATAAATTACGTAACGCTGAAATTGGGATTTTTCGACCCCCTCCCCCCCTATCGTAACAAAACGTAACGTTGGAGGAGACTCCCCTTCCAAAATTACGTAACGCATGATCGAACACCCCCCCCCTTAATTTGGTTTTGCATCAACAAATACAAAAAAATATGGGTAAAACAAAAATATTTTTTTTATTTGCTTGCTTTTATAAAGTATGCAGAGTTGTTTTAATTAATGTTCAATTAAAATTAATGTTTAATTAATGAAAGGAAAGTTAGATAAAAAGTTTATAATTAAAGAAACGCATCAGTAATGTTTATGATGGGAACACTATCTGTTTCGATTACATTGGCATCTTCTTTATTCCATATGGCATCTTCATTATGTATGTGTATTACTTCTTTAAACCTATCATCATTCTTTTGTTCTGAAGTAAGGTTTTTTTCCCTTCTCCTTGGCTAGCATGCATTCTCAAATGCTCGTTTAGCAAAACATGTGATGCAAAATATATTTCACATTTTTACAAATTCGGTTTTGTATAATCTTTTGGACAGAAGGGCAATATAAATCGTATGGCTGCTCCCTAAACGAAAGCAGCGATTTAAAAAATAATTAAAAAATACTGCGAAGAGCGTACATGGCTAGCAAACCATTTAGAATCCCAACAAGGAATTGAATCCGTTGATATCTCAGAGACAGCAGGATCAACATATTCGCATACCACGGGGAATCCATCGAACATCAGATCATTCCACACTTCTGCAAGCGTTTCTCCTGCATACCTGAAGTTTTTCTTTTCAAGTTCTACATCGGCCGTTTGCAATTTATCGTTCAGATGTGATCCATAATGATCATGTGGTAAAACTAGACCAGCTAGTTCCCGAGATTATGGTGCCATCCTTCTTTCTACGCGGTTAAAGGCACTTCTGCCTGGTGCATTGGTCGCTAGAAATAGGGCATCTAGTTTATATTTAAGGAAGTTTCGAATTGCCACGTCGATTACTTTTCGGTATCGTGGATTTTCATTTGGCCCTCCGTCCACAGTCACTACATGCACTGGTTTTACGTTGCCTTGATAGTGCATTATGACATCAAACTCAGGTAGATCTAGCAGTCTTTCATAGTCCAGACCATGGGAATATGCTGTTGATGAAGAATGTTTTCCTGAAGATAAACGTACAATTAATATTGCTATGATTAAGTATATGAAACATTGAATTGTTCTAACCTGATCGAATTGCCACATATGTAGGCCCACTATAGCCAACAGCTTCACGCTGACCGTTTCCGTTCGGCTTTATCGTTATACCAGCATATACAGAAGGTATCAGTTTGTGTCGATTGGCCACCACCCAGTCATGGTCTGGCAACGTCACTCTACACTCCATATGCATCAGAAGCGGTGCTTGTTTATTTGCTGCTGTAACGCCGATAGCAACTCGCGCCTTATCATCCTGGCTTAAGAATACAACTTCTTTGGGTCCAAGTAATGAAGACATTTCTTCTAGCATATGGATTGTTGTAGTGCAAAATTCGCCGTCTTGATGTTTCATGTGTTTGTCATTCGTAGCGCGAAGAAGCTTCACGGGAACCGTTGTGACATGTCGTTTACCTTCTTGTGTATTCGATCTTTTCGGCATCAATCTCAAATAAGTTGCTGAGCGACTGATCTGATATCCTTGCAATTGCAATGCCTCCTGCAGTTCTGAAAGCGTTTTTACGCTTCTGATACTTTCATCATGACGTTTGTCCTCGGCAGCAGATCCATGTAGTGCAATAGAAACAATCGCTGCTAGCAGTTCAGGCTGATTTTCTTCAATTGGTGGTCTCCCCGAACATGCATGCATAGTTAAATATTCACTTGCTTGAGGCACATTTTTAAGCAAAGTTTGCATTGCCTTCTTTTTCTCATGACGAAACTTTTTCTGCCTTTCCTGTCCTTTTATTTTCTTACGCAATTCGTCTTCCTTTTCCTTCCGTTTTGCAATAAGATTTTTTAGTAGAGCTGCATCTGCTTTAGAGAGTAAATTATTATCTTCACGCTCCCTAAGCTTCACCTGAAATTATTATCTCAAATAAGAATGGATTTCAAGAAAAAAAAAATTAATATCCTTACAATATTGTGACAAATTCGGAATTCCTTCTACCGTGCTGAAACGCTGTCAAACGACAGTAGCACCTATCCTTGCAAAATTGTTCAATGCATCGCTAGCCAATGGCTACTTTCCCAAAACTTGGAGGAAATCTTGGATGGTTCCTATTTACAAAAAGGGCGACAGGACAGATGCCATCAACTACCGGGGTATTACATCTTTCTGTGCCATTGCCAAGGTGTTCGAACTAGTGATATACAAACATCTGCTACATGCATGCCGCAGCTACCTAAGCCCGTATCAACATGGATTCGTGCCAAAAAAGTCGACTACCACGAACCTGGTTGAATTTGTAACCTATTGCACTAGTCGAATTGATGCCGGAGCTCAAGTCGATGCAATTTATACAGATCTGAAAGCAGCATTCGACTCTCTTCCGCACGCAATTCTTCTCGCTAAACTCGATAAGCAAGGAGTTCCCAGCTCGCTCGTACAGTGGCTTAAGTCTTACCTAATTAATCGCACATACATCGTGAAAATTGATAAGCACATGTCCAAAGAAATAGTCAGCAGCTCGGGTGTGCCACAAGGAAGCAATATTGGCCCGCTTCTCTTCATATTGTTTATCAACGATGTTACCCTGGCTTTACCTCCCGACAGTATCAGTCTCTTTGCCGACGACGCAAAAATGTTTGCGCCTATTCACAACACAGGTGATTGTACATTCCTGCAAGACTGCATCGAAATTTTCTGTTCGTGGTGCAAGCGTAATGGACTGACTATCTGCATCGAGAAATGCTACTGTGTGTCTTTTAGTCGATGCAGGAGCCCAGTGACTGGGACCTACTTCATGGACGGCACTGCAGTTAATCGACAGAATCATACCAAAGACCTGGGCGTTCTGCTTGACTCTAGTTTGAACTTTAAACAGCATATCGATGACGTTGTAGCCAGAGGAAATCAATTACTTGGCGTGGTTATCCGGACAACTAATGAATTCCGCAACCCCATGTGCATCAAAGCTGTGTACAACTGCATCGTTCGTTCGGTTCTGGAATATTCGTGCGTAGTCTGGAGCCCAACTACCGCTTCTTCAATTGCTCGACTCGAGGCGATTCAACGTAAGCTCACGAGATATGCCCTACGCCTACTTCCCTGGCAGGATCGCAATAATCTTCCTCCGTATGCTGCGCGGTGCCGTCTTCTAGGCCTTGAACCTCTTTCGGTTAGAAGACGCAATGCACAATGCTCTTTCATCGCTGGATTGCTAAATGGCTCTATCGACTCATCGCCTTTGTTGCATCGAGTCGATATCTATGCACCATCCCGAACACTTAGGTGTAGAGAAACTCTACGGCTCGCTCAACCCCGTTCCAGTGCTGGTCGGTCTGACCCTATGTTCCGCATGTCGGCTGTCTTCAACACTGTCTCGGATTGCTTCGACTTCGACATCTCAACTCAGTGCTTCAAGGAACGTCTCCAGCTTTTGCCGTGGCCGCAGTGAATTGGGATGTAAATCTAATTTTTGCTATGTATTTTTTTTTTCTCAATTGAACTGTTACATCTTGATTAGACCATACGGCCCGTTGAAGATTAAATAAATAAATAACAATAATAAAAAAAAATCGCTCCAGGTCTTTTTTAAGTAGTTGTTGGGCTGGTGCGTGCGATTCCGCTGGACGCTTGACACCAGAGTTCTCTGGTGTTTCGTCATGAGTAAATTTCCCATATTGTAAAGCTGGAACATTGTCCGACTCATTCATTCTTTGTAACTTGTTTAGTTGCACATGTTTTCGCCCAGTACTGCAGTAATTTGCCTTTCTGGGTCATACTTTTCTTCTCAAAATTAGATATTTTTTCCATAATCAAAGTTGTAAAATCGTTTGGATTATCTTTCTTCAACTTATTCCATTTTTCTTCAGCAAAATCTTGAGCTTGTTTTTTTGTTTTGGAAAGAAACGCCTTCTTAACACTAATATACAATTGCTGAAACAATTGGTTGCGGTCCATTTTTCAGTTTTAGGCAATTATATTCGTTATTGAGATTATATCCGTTCTACTTTGCTTTGCTCTTTACCACTTCAATCGCTTCTGCACAGTGAAAAGCTTGGAAAGCTACAGGAAAAGCAAACATGAAGCACACACCAAAGCGTTGTGTCAAACACTACTCAGGTTTTAAGCGTCTCAATTACAGTTGTGTGGTGTTTTGTAGGAACAATCTCAACTTAATTTTTCATAATCGTTATATTATTAAAATCATCCAAATAATCGCAATATTATACGAAAAAGCGTTTGACAGCACGTGCGATAAAATCGCATGCGATGGAGCACAGACACGGGCCTAACTCGAATTTCGGTTAACCTTTAAGTTGGCAACCGGATACCCGGGTATTTTTTTCAGCTTCGAACTGCAATAACTTTTGATTCATTGCTTTTATTGACCTGAAATTTTCCGTAGCCTCCCAGCTTTTAATTTATGATTTTTTGGTGCATAAGTTGTAATTTCAAACAGCCTGTAAGTATTTTATTTTGATTTTTTTTAACTTTACCACGTAAGTTGGCAACCAGCATACCCGGGTATTCCATACATTTTGTATGGAGAATGACGTTTCTCTTCTTCCTCTTTTCGTATTTTGCTTATTTTCGAGTCAAATTCAAGCGATTCCAAATTTCTATTTGACCGTTATTTTTATCAAAAAATGAAAAAAACTTAATGAATAAATGAAATAGAAGAGAATATATGGTTGGCATTACTTGATTACAGCATTAAAATATAGAAAGCATTGTTTACCTATGAAAATCGTTAATTTTTTGCATCAAAACGTGTGGCATACCCGGGTATGCCGGTTGCCAACTTACGTGTGTAAATCTGGTTGCCAACTCTACGGTTAACTCGATGTTTATATTTGGAATAAAAGTTACGAAAATTTGTTTCCACGTTTGAAAGGAGTTCATTTGACAATGCAGCAAGTTTATTTTGACAATGCGAGTAAAATATAACCAAAACTAGTTCATATAATAATAAAAATTTACATGTTTTTGGGAATATTTAAAAAAATGAGTGTTTGTAAAATTTTCTCGCGTTATGAGAACCAGGTGGATTAAAAAAATCAAAAATTCTTGAAAACGAAAGTGGTTTTGTTTCTCTGTGAATAGTTTAATAATAATTAAATGAATAAATTAAACACACATGGCTTTCGTTGTACGAAGCAAAGTCTGTATAATTGTTACGGATGTAACAAGAGTAGCGAAACTGTTAAACAAAAAACAGATCTTTGAACACCTTTTTGAAGGGAGGGTTAAAATTTGCTGCGCTTTATTTGCCTGTTTCTTCGCTACTACCGCTTAATCGTTCCCTGTCTCGTAACTTTACGAATTCCCTTTCTCGATCATCCGGGTGGTCCGGATGATCGAGGCAGCCGAATTATCCAACTAATCCTGATTGACAGCACCGCACGACTGTTGTTTACCAACATTCTGCCCCGAGTAAACCACGCGGTTTACTAACCTTCGTCGGTGCTGTTTAATTCCCTCTCTCTCCTTGCTCTCCGGTAAGAACATTTTCCCTTGGACATCTAATACCGCTATCTTTGTTGCAGGTCTTTCTAAAACCCCCCGCGCGGTTTGGACTGAGGCCCGACGCACTTGCCTATCTTTCGCTACCACTACTTTCAACACTCGACCCCTTGGCCAGCGGCTCCTCGGAATCAACGCATCAGCAATCAACGTATTCCCTAGCTTCACAAACTGACCTGAAGAACCTCGCGCGACCGTCAAAAAGCGTTTTGAATTTTTTTCCTGCCAGCCAGGACCCTCGGTACATGGCTTTGAAAACGAAACCGTACTAGTCTCTACTGGCTCTAGACTAACTCCTTTTCCTCGATCTCGCCAGCCTATCTTTGGCACTACCGCACCAGGCCCGTACACTATCCAGCCGAGCCTAGTTTTGGCTGCTATTGGTTCTCCTATTCGTCCTTCGGCAACGTTCTGCTCCCGTCCCAGATGGCAGTTGTCCATACCGATCAGTAGCCTTGGTCGTACGTGATCGTACGAAGTAAGCGGCAGACCTCGAAGATGATCGTATCTGCTTAGCAAATCCGTAACGCACAAGGATTGCGCAGGAAGCGCAAGGCTCGCGACTGTATGTGCTTTACTGATCTGAAACGTTTTCCCGCCTAAGGCAGATACCTGCAGCGACACCTGCATAGAGTCTGGCTCTTCTCGTCGAGTACCGCCCGTCCATTTAAGACACAAGGGTCGATGTTGCCCTTCCAGTCCAAGCTCGTGAACGAGATCGTCTTCGACAAACGTCGGGGACGATCCGTCGTCAAGGAATGCGAACGTTTGAATCACACTATTTTTTCCGGATGATCGAGGCAGCCGAATTATCCAACAAATCCTGATTGACAGCACCGCACGACTGTTGTTTACCAACAATAATATACAGGTCGATGCGTTTAGCGTAGAATGACATGTAACTGTTTGAATTTTGTTGACGGTAAGATTGAAAACTACAGTCTTTACCTGAGACACACGGCTCTTAAACCTGTATTACACGGTGGATTTTTTCATGGCAATTTTCTGTCAAACCTCTGTTTTGGTATTTTATAAATGTCAAGTTCGTACTCCCTATCAAAAGATATAAAGAAATAAAAGTGCAAAACTTACCCAGGTGGGCGATCATTTGTCAGTGGCCAGTGATAGGATTGTATTACGTTACGTAACAGAATGTGAACCCCCCTTCTCCCCTATGTAACAAACCGTAACGCTACAGGGAACCCCCTCCCCCCCTTTGAGCGTTACGTAATTTATGGACGCCCCCTAAACAAGCAGACTTCGATGATAAGCTTGGCCTTTCGAAAGCAGCAGCACTAAGGCGGTTTAGTTTGCTAGAAAGGAGGTAAGAACGAGATCAAAACGTAAAAGCGGCGTACCATGATTTCATGCGTGAGTATCTGGAGCTTGGGCACATGTCACGCATAAAAAATCCCTCCGACGACGAATGCGCGTATTATCTGCCTCACCATCCCGTGTTCAAAGCCGCTAGCTCCACAACAAAGGTTCGCGTGGTATTTCAGCTAAGACGTCCACCGGCTTTTCGCTAAACGAGGCGTTATGCGTCGGCCTTTTCGTGCAGGACGATCTGCTCGGAATAATTTTGCGCTTCCGCACATATAAGGTAGCCGTTGTTGGAGATATTGCGAAAATGTATCGACAAGTATTGCTCCATCCTAACGACCGGAAATTTGTACGCATTTGCTTTCGATTTTCGCCTCACTCGCCAATCGAATATTTTGAGCTGAATACAGTTTCCTATGGCTTAGCCCTCTCATCATTCTTGGCAACCAGAACATTGCTGCAGCTTGCAAACGATGAGGGCGCCCTTTGTCCCAATGCTGCAGCTGCTTTGAAAACTAACTTCTACGTTGACGATTTCATCGGTGGTGCTGATTCCATCGGAAATGCTCGCCAGTTGCGAATCGAGCTTTCTCAATTGCTCGCCAAAGGCGGCTTCGAGCTGAGAAAGTGGACATCCAATCAGCTCGAGGTGCTCGCCGGTTTAAATGCGGATCAAATCGGCACACAGTCAGCGCGGCAATTCTTACCACACGAGACGGTAAAGGCTCTTGGTGTTTCATGGGAGCCAGAGCATGACGTTTTATCCTTCGAATCCGCAATATTCAGTGATGTGTCCATTCCAACAAAGCGATCCATTCTACCTAACGTAGCTCGCATGTTCGATCCGCTGGGCCTGATCTCCCGATTGTCATTCGGGCCAAGATGATGATGCAGGAATTATGGTTGCAGAAAGCTGATTGGGACGACTATGTTCCAGATATTATCTGTAAGAAATAGAAAACAATACAAGAGGATTGGCAACTCATCTCTGAATTCAAGGTTAGTCGTTATGCGCTTCTACCTGGTGCGCGTATTCAGCTACATACCTTCTTTGATGCATCGGAGGCAGCATATGGAGCCTGCATTTATGCGCGTTGTGAAGGCGAAGGTGGGCAGATTCGCATAACGTTGCTTTCTTCCAAATCGCGTGTGGCACCGGTCAAGGGCGTCACACTACCCCGCCTTGAACTATGCGCTGCTGTATTGTGAGCACACCTGCATCACCGAGTAAAGAAGGCGATGGGGATCAACGTTGCAGAATCTTTCTTTTGGTCGGATTCCACCATCACCTTAACCTGGATCAGCGCCACACCCAACACATGGGTAACGTTTGTAGCTAACGGGGTATCTGAAGTGCAGCATTACTCACACTCGCGGCAGTGGAGACATGTACCCGGCGCGTCTAATCCTGCTGATCTGGTTTCGCGAGGCATGTCAGCCGCTGAATTCCTGAAAAGCAAACTGTGGAGCTTCGGTCCGGATTGGTTATCTTTGCCCGCTTCCATCTGGCCCAACTCTAACCCGGAACCAGCCAACGAAACGAATCTAGAGATTAGCCAGGTGAGTGCTGCCGTTGTAAACACAACCACTAATCACCCTTGGTTTGCGTTGTGTTCTAGCTACAAGCGATTGCTGCGTATCGTATCATACTGCATTCGCTTCACACGTAATGCTAAAGAAAGGGCACGCACTCATCGAACAGCAGCACTGCACCCAGCACCTTTAATCGTCACACCCGAGCACATGCAAACAGCAAACACTGTGTTAAGCCGCCTAGCACAGCAGGATGCATTTTCAGCTGAACTCGGGCAGCTCAAAAAGGGAAACGAAGTCATGAGGCAATCACCTTTACGTGCACTAAGTCCATTCCTTGACGAACAAGGGATTATCCGTGTAGGGGGACATTTACGGCTATCTCAACTTCCCTACCAAGCGAAGCATCCTGTTTTGATTCCCAAGAAACATCCGTTCGCGCAATTGATCGCAAAGTATCAACACGAGGAGCTTCGTCATGGAGGAGGAAGGCTGCTCTTATCTCGAATTCGCGAAGTGTTTTGGCCGTTAGATGGAAGGCATCTTCTTAAGCACATTGTGCAGAATTGTTTTCGGTGCATTCGACAGCGACCGACACTTGAACAGCAACAACTTGGACAGCTTCCAGCGCAGCCCATCACTCCCAGCCGGCCTTTTAATGTTACCGGAGTGGATTACGCCGGTTCATTATACCTGAAGCCATCCGATGAACGAGCTGCCCCGGGAAAATGCAACCTCTGCGTGTTTGTTTGTTTTTCCACTAAGGTCGTACACTTGGAGCTGGTAAGTGATCTAACTACTGCTGGTTTTTTAGCTGCATTACACAGATTCACAGCATGACGCGGCACATATTTACCGGCACATATACATTCGGACAACGGGAAAAACTTCGAAGGCGCGGCGAGGGAGCTTCACGAGCTGTTCGAAATGTTTCGCGATGAACAGCAGCTACATCTAATTGTGACAGATTGCACTAACCGCGCCATCAATTGGCACTTCACCCCTCCCAAGGCACCACATTTCGGCGGATTGTGGGAAGCAGCTGTGAAGACCGCCAAGCGACACCTTTTTCGGCAGTTAGGCAGCACGCGACTATCCTACGAAGGCTACACAACTGTCCTACATCAGATTGAGGCGGCGATGAACTCGCGTCCTCTCCTACCTATGTCAGACGACCCTAACGATCCATCGGCACTTACCCCAGCGCATTTCCTCGTGGGCACATCGATGCATGCTGTCCCCGAGCCGGACTACACCCATCTTCGTTCCTGCACCCTGTCCTCTTCGGACTACACCCATCGTTCTAGCGACTTGCAAAATATGCAAGTAATGGTGCAGCGCTTCTGGAAACACTGGACGACGGAATACCTGCAAGAGATGCAACGCGATAACACCATGGCGAAGAGGAACGATAGCATCTTACCTGGCAGACTGGTCATTCTGAAGGACGATTTCCTCCCCCCAACCCGTTGGCCACTCGCACGTATCGTACATGTGCACACCGGAGACGACAAGCTGACACGGGTAGTAACACTGAAAACATCAAAAGGTATCGTAACTCGTCCGATAACAAAAATTTGTAGCTTACCTGTGGCAGAGGCCGACGAGAGCACATGTACCTAATTTCCGTTTATTTTGATAGTTTTTGTTTGGATTGATGACATGCGTCAAGGGGGGGAGGATGTTCAGGCACAGCCCTGTCACTGTCGCTTAACGAAACACGAACATTCTTCGTTCAATTTCGAGTGTTCGGCTCGATCGAGTAGTTTATAAATAACCGTTAATGTCGCGAATAAAATCTCTTTTTCATTTTTGCTGCACAACGAATAACTGCTGGTAATTATTAAAGGTTTGAAAGTTACACCGAAACGCGGAAAATAAATTATCCCAAATAGTGAGATCGAACACCAAGTTATTCATTCAATTGAAATTTTAAATTAATAAAACTCATGTCATTCGCTCGCAATCAAAAATAGAGGATGCTAGTCAAGAATCTATTGCGACTATTCAAAAAAAGTATGCTGCTAGTCTAAACTCAATTGGAAAACCCTGTATGAATGCACAATACAACACAAAAGCACTTAACGGCTGAATTGAAATATGCAGTAGTGGACCCACAGGCATAACCTAACCAAAAGCTAGATTGCAAGTTTTTCAGAGTAACCATATGTAGTTCTATCGATTTTCGATCGAATATCGGTTTACAATTGAGCACACTAAAACTCAATTTTTCGGACCGAAAATCAAATATTTTTCTAAGTATTCACCGTTCAACAATAAAATTGGAATTTAATAAATTTTGTGAGTGAATAAAAAGTTGTTTTTACCGAAAATTACCGAATTTGCTTCAAATTTCCTACCGATAACCTCTAAAAACAATCTGGTCACTCCGCGCCAGCAACCGGCCTGCTGAAATCAATTGCTCTTAGTCAAAAATCCATTGATCGTAATCAAAAATAGAGGATGCTAGTCAAGAATCTATTGCGACTATTCAAAAAAAGTATGCTGCTAGTCTAAACTCAATTGGAAAATCCTGTAAAATCAAAACAATAGCATCGAAAACCTATCATATAAAATATATCTTTCTTTGTGAATGATATATAACAGTAAAACAAATGATTTAAACAAATGAGCGGATGAAATTAAATATTATCCACAGATTATTATTCAAGTCAATCTGTCACACCGGATGTTATAAACGCGTCGCTCTTAGGCTGTCATGCAGGGACCTGCTGAAATCAATGGCTCCTAGTCAATAATCCGTTGCTCGTTATTAAAAATAAAGGATGCTAGTCAAGAATCTATTGCGACTATTCAAAAAAGGTATGCTGCTAGTCTAAACTCAATTGGAAAACCCTATAAAGTAATTCATTGGTTTATGCATATTAATTCATAGTTCATAACGTCACAGCCAATCATTGTGTGGTGATATAAAAAAACAAACTTGTCTGAACTACACTATATTTTAAATTTTTTTGTTACGCTGTCCTTTGGTCTTCCGTGTGAATGAACCACGAGTCACGCTTTTAATCACACCAGATATAGTTGAACTGTTTTTTTTTTTGCATTCTGAAGTTTTCCTTGAATAAATTTCTCAAGGAATGCTTTCTCAACGTTTTTTTCACCAACATCACCTATGCGACCAAATAGCCGCAACACCTGACTTCCGAAAAGCTATTTTGCCTCCTCTTCCACTCCAACTACATTCTACTAGAAACAACCTATTGAAGATCAGATATAAGGCCTCATGAAGTCGTGCCTTCGTTACTGTGGCCTTTATTTTAGCCTCCAGCTTTAGCTTTATACCATTAAAATAATCCTCCATAGCTAAATTCTGTTGAACGCAGTCAATGTTACCATTCGCTGAGTAAAAAACAAAAGAGGACAAACCAATTTGTTCTGCTGCGCAAATCCACGTTTTATTCTTGTCTATAATAATCCACACACGGAAGCTGTCAGCGCGGCTCGATGACAGCTAAAACACAGTTCAATGTCTTACCGTATTAATACACGATGCGCAATCTCAGATTGCGCATATATTCGTTTTATCAAAATATATGTCATTTCGCGTATCCAACCCTGAGCTATAAACGTCATTTCCATACAATTTCAGATTGCGCCAAGATTGCGCATAAATTTTCAAGATTATATGTCTGAGATATATAAATTTTTTTGACAGATAAATATATCAAACCTACCCGTTTGACAGATAAATATATGCGCAATCTGAGATTGCGCATCGTGTATTGCTACGGTTAGCCATATTATGGCGTGGAAACACCGTTCAGAGGAACAGGGTTTATAGGAACAGGGTTCTTCGGCATGACTTCCAACACTCCTCCTCATGTCGAAGAATTTCTCTCCTCAGTTATTCTAACTTCAGCATCTTACGAAACATGTCATGTTTCTGCGGACCTAATGGTTTAATCATTATATCTGCAACCATGACAGTCGTAGGGCAATATTCCAAAACAATTTCCTTCTTCTCACAAAGTTCTCTTATAAACCGCTCTCGGGTATCGATGTGCTTCGATTTCCGACTTATTCTGTCTGTTTTTACAAAGGCGATACAACCTTGGTTATCTTCTTTGATTGTAGTCGCGTTCAATTGATCTTCTCCAAAATCTTTAATCAGCTGCCTTAGCCACATTGCTTCTTGGCATGCTTCCGAAAGTGAAACATATTCAGCTTCCATAGTTGATAATGTCACACACGATTGACGACGGCTATACCATGATATTGTACCACCCTCAAACGTGAATACAAATCCAGATGTTGAACGTCTACTTTCTGAATCGCCTGCCCAATCGGCATCGGAATATCCGATCAGGCCTTGATTTTTGAATCCACCGAGATGCAAGAAATACTCTTTTGTTCCTTTTAGATAACGAAGGATGCGTTTGGCAGCTATCCAATCTTGTTGCGATGGCGATGAAAACTTTCTGCCCAGTATAGCTACTGTCGCCGCAATATCTGGTCTAGTCATAACGGACAGATATAGCAATCCACCCACTAGACTTCGATACATTGTAGCATCTTCGAAATTCTCTGTATTGGCACTTTGTTTCAGGTATCCAGGGTCCATTGGTGATCTAGCAACTTTAGCTTCTTGCATTCCGTGATCCGTTAGTAATTTTTCTATGAACTGTTTAAGCCGAATTCCATATACTCCATCGGTACATATCACTTCCATACCTAAAAAATGACGTATTTCGCCTAAGCAATTAATTTCAAATTTCTTGCTTAAATGATCGTATATCTTCTTGGCTTTTACTTCGTCTGCTGCTGCGATCAGTATGTCGTCCACATAGACTAATAAGAAGATATGTTGACCACCATGAATCGACTTGACAAATAAACATTGATCTGCGAAAGAGGATTTGAAACCTAAATTTGTAAGTACTTCATTTAGCGTCTTATGCCAACAACGAGCTGACTGATGTAGTCCATATATACTACGTTTCAATCGACACACTAGCTCCTCCTGTCCTTGAGCTTCAAACCCAGGTGGTTGATGCATATATACTTCATCTTCTAATATTCCATTAAGGTATGCTGTTTTGACATCATAATGACGTACTGTTAGCTTTTGCTTCCAAGCAATTACGAGAAAAGTTCGCAAGGTAGTGTGACGGGTAACGGGTGCATACACTTCTTCATAATCGAGTCCATATTGTTGTTTATAGCCTTGCGCGACCAGTCTGGCTTTATGTTTAACTATTTCATCATCTTGATTCTTTTTGATTTTGAAAACCCATTTCGAGCCTATTACCGTTTTACCCTTTGGAAATGGTACGAGTTCCCAAGTATAGTTTTGTTTGTGAGAGTTAATTTCTTCTTCCATCGCATTTTTCCAATTTGGTTCTTTCATTGCTTCGCGGTAATTAATTGGTTCTTCTTTCGCGCAAGCTGCTACTCCCATGGCTAAATCAAGGATATAATCGTTTAAATGTTTAGGTAGTTTTACTTTTCTCTTTTGGTGGTAACTGTTCTTTAGTTGTTTGAATATCAGTTTCAGCATCCGTGAATTCATCATTAGAATCATCCTTAATCGTTTGATCATTACTGGTTTCTGATGGCTCCTCCAACAATGATTCAATATTAACTTCTTCCGAAGTTTCTTCTTTATCTTCAATAAAACGAACATCTCGGCTTATAGTGATTTCATCAGTTTCTAAATCAACAAAACGATATCCTTTATGTTCTAAGGAATATCCAACGAACGTTAGTTTTCGGGCTTTATGATCGAGCTTGCTTCGTTTTACATCGGGTATATGTACATATGCTTGACTTCCAAAAAGGCGAATATGGCTCAAATCTGGCTTTTGATCTCACCACAATTCATAAGGTGTTTTAGGAACAGTTCTCGACGGAAGCCGATTTATAAGATAGGTAGCTGTTTGAACGGCTTCTCCCCAGAAACGCTTGTCTATGTTTGCATCCAGCAACATACAGGTAGCCATTTCAGTGATAGTTCTATTTTTACGTTCAGCCACACCATTGGACTGAGGTGAATATGGTGTGGTGTACTGTGGCTTTATACCCTCTTCTTTATAAAATTTACGTAGCTCTGTATTATTAAATTCTCCACCACCATCTGAACGAATAACCCGAGGCTTACGTCCAAAATTGTTTTCTACCAATCGTACATATTCTTTAATATTTTCTACTGCATCAGATTTGTTTTTCATTAAGTATGTAACTGTATATCTACTGAAATCATCAGTAATGTGCATCATGTAACGGTTACCACTGGGTGTTTCAGTTTTCGATGGCCCCCATACGTCGGTGTGCACTAAATCAAGAATTTTGTTTGATTTTCTATCGGAGACGGTTGGAAAAGGAGATCTACATGATTTACCTTTCATGCAACATTCACATGTTATTCTTAAACCACAATCACTCACCGTTATTCCGGTTCCTAGATCTTCTCTATACATTCTCTCAATCGCTGACCAGTCACGATGCCCAAGCCGTCTATGCCATTGATGTTGACAATCTGCTTTGTGTTTTACCAGTAATGCCGTCATCGAGGTTTCTACCTCGTCTAAAAAATATAACCCACTGTTTATAGATCCTGTAGCGACCACTGCACCACCGGCACTCACAATTTGACATCCCTTTTCATTGAATGTCACTTCCAGGTTCTTTTGTGCTAATTTCCCGACAGAAAGAAGATTAGTCGAGAGCCCGGGTACGAATCTAACATTATTCATTTCGATTTGCATTATTTTGCCGGAACCGTCAATGCCCTGTATAATGCCTTTTCCTTCGCCACGAATTTGTGATTTGTTACCGTCGGCCATAGTGATGAATCCACCTTCGTATTCATCTAATGATTTAAAAAATGATCGATTATTGGTCATATGCGCACTAGCCTTACTGTCGATGACCCAGCTATGCGACTTTTCTATTCTGCCCACCGTGAACGCTATTGTTCGCGAGTCGCTTTGTGCTGCTTTTGCTCTTCCGGAATTATACCGGCACTGGTAGATTGCTCTTCATTTTTCTTGATAGCCAAAACTTCCTACAATTCTGCTTGAAATGACCTGGTTTCTTGCAGAAATGGCATGTGCGTACCCCACCACCTAATTGATTATTGAATGGCTTACCCTCAGCAGATCGCATAGCCTTTTCAGTTTTAGAAGATTCACCTTCTCGTCTTTCCATTTGACGATTATATTCATCGATGAGTTTAGATTTACTCCTTCAAGAGATATGTCTTCGTCTGAACGACTATCTAACGCTGTAACTAAACCATCATACGAAGCTGGTAAACTGCGCAATAACATGCACACTTTTGTATCTTTATCTAATGCTGTACCTGCAGCTTCGAGGCGGTCGAATAAATCGTCGAAAATGCGCAGGTGATCTTCCACGTTACCTTGTGTTGCCAGGTTTGTCGCACATAATTTCTTTAAAAGAGATACTCGAACAGATCGTGTCGTTTTCTGGGGGAATGGGTGATTCTACAACATCCCACAAATTTTCTCGACTCAGAAGCATTTCTATCCGAATACTCCATGTTTGCCAGTTGCTCCCATTTAGCTTATCGATTGTGAATTTTGTCTCACTCATTTTTCACGTCGTAGCAGCACTGATTTTACAATGTGAAAAGAAATCACTATCCGGCTCTTCTCGGCCAAATCTTTCAGCTGAATGTAATACTCTTGTTTTGAGTCAACTTGCTGGGCCCATAACCTGTTGAACGCAGTCAATCTTACCATTCGCTGAGTAAAAAAGCAAAAGAGGACAAACCAATTTGTTCTGCTGCGCAAATCCACGTTTTATTCTTGTCTATAATAATCCACACACGGAAGCTGTCAGCGCGGCTCGATGACAGCTAAAACACAGTTCAATGTCTTAGCCATATTATGGCGTGGAAACACCGTTCAGAGGAACAGGGTTTATAGGAACAGGGTTCTTCGGCATGACTTCCAACAAATTCTGCTGCAGATCATCCAACTCTTTCTTAGTAGCTATCAAGGGGATAATTTCCTCGTTGGCTTCCGGTACTTGTTGTTGTTGGGGTGTTTCTTGCTGAGGTACATTTGGTTGGTGTTGTTGTTGCCACTTGATTATCGTCTCATTTTGTATTATGACGTCAGTAATTATGTTCTTTAATGTATGTAAATCCTTGCTGTTTTCCAGGGCTATCTCTGCGCAATTGCATTGTCCTCCAGCAGCCGCGCAACAGGAGACAACGGATTCGGCGGTGCTTTGACGATCCATGTTAGCCTAAAATTGTAATTAAGTATGTCACTTTTATCGTTAATGTATAGCTTTACTTATTAATAGTTTGGATTATACTTACAGGTTGTTGCAGAGCAATTATGCCGGGTTCTAACAATGATGATTAAACAGCCGATTTATGATGCAACGATATGACGCCAAAGCACAATAGCTTTTCAATAAAATGTACACACACGAATTTCTTTGGATTTTTCAT
Source organism: Anopheles merus (assembly GCF_017562075.2). Taxonomy (NCBI): domain Eukaryota; kingdom Metazoa; phylum Arthropoda; class Insecta; order Diptera; family Culicidae; genus Anopheles; species Anopheles merus. The sequence goes on from NW_024427887.1 coordinate 38,309, forward strand.
TTTGACAGTATCCATATGGGAGGTTTATAACGCAGGGATTTGGGGATTGAAGCAGACCGAAACGTACCGCAGAGCCGCTGTAAAGCAATACGCGTGACGTCACGGATCGTTGCTCTTTTCGCCTTGTTCTCTGAGTGACAGCCATACCATCAAGGCCAGATCAAGGCGAGAACAATGCAAACGGTTTCCATACAGATTCTCTCTGAGATTGTTGAGAGGGTCGGCCTGAATCACTCAAAATTTGGGGTCTCATTGTTTGCGTGGTACCTTCAAGGCCAGATCAAGGCGAGAACAAGGCGAACAGTTTCCATACAGATTCTCTCTGAGATTGTTGGGAGGGAAGCTTGAGGAAGCAAGGAGAAACGCGCTGCGGTGAGAGCGCGCTTTGCTTTTTGAGTGCGCTTATCACTAACACAAAACGAACCCAGCGTATTGGAACAAGCCGTGTGTGATTGTGTGCGTATGTCGACGGCTATTGCAGCTGGAGAACTCGTTTTTTATTTGCACCCAATTTTTGCCGGTCAGTCATTCTTACTACCATATTCGACTTAATACAAAGTGGCAAAGTTTGACGTTTCGAATTTTGAGGATTTTAATCCCGTTGACTCTGCGTGATAATGTGTAAAAATACTTGTTTTAGTGAAGTGTATTAATGTGTTTAGTGTTACTTCGACGTGCATTGTTAGTTGAAATATGAAAAGTGCTGGAAAACAAAGTGTTGTAGTGATATGTACATCGGCCTGTTTGTACATCGGCCAAAGAGGTAAACAACATGTTGCATCGAGGTATGGGTTCTTTTTGCAAATGCAAAAGTATTATGCCATATGTAAATAATATGTTATATATGTGAGAAAAGTGTTTGTATTTATTATTTACACGCGTTGTTCCCTCCCGCGCCCATCCATTTGTGTACCGGTAAAATAATAAAAATCGTGGCATATCGTTGTGCATATAATGGGTTTTATGTGCGGCTAGTTAATTTCGCTGCCGTGTTTAGCATACCGGACATGCAGATCGTGGGGTTGCGGACGCCAAACGAAATCCGGGGTGCAGCAATAACCGGGATCGAACGTGTGCATCTTGCCTGGTACCTCTTGGCTTTATGATGAGCGGGTCGATCCGAACTTACCGGGTCAGAGTCATCCGGATCGTATCGTAAAATTAATCATGTGACCCACCCCAAGTATAGCTGAACCCACGAGAGCCGTAAAGGACAGTTAATACTTTTGTTAGAAACACGGTTATGAATGCCCGCCTTGCTGGTTGAATACGGTCTACAAGTTGAGGGAGCATTACCAGACTCCTTGTTTCGTAATCTAGACGCTGATGGCAATTATGAAGAGCAACGCGTGTTGGCCTCCGTCGGATGTACTCGAGTCGCACCAAAGCCTGAATATTTAAGCGAGACCACCATACAATGCATGCATAAATTATATTATGGCATTACATAAACGATCAAATTTTATTATGAGCGTGATTATTACAATCTAAATTAAAATAGTTCGATCTGGATGTGATATGTTTAACTTTTAATAAATAATTTGAAATTTAACAAACCCTGTTTTCCATACAAACGCGTGATATTGAATTGAACTGTCAACCAAGTATTAAGTGTTCAATTAAAAAGCATGCCAACTAATAAGAGTTCAACTACAGTCAGAATTTAATAGTTGAACGTTTTTTAAGTTGGCATGCTTTTTAGTTGAACGCTCGATAGTTGGCTGACAGTTCAATTTAAAAAACATGCGTTTGTTAGGGAATACCGGTTTTTTTAATTTCACAAAAATCTCATGGCCTGCCGAGAAAAATTTCATATTTTTTTTGTATGGAAAAACGTGCCAACTAAAAAGCACATAATCTATAGTTGGCATGGAATCGAAGTTCAACCAGTGAGTTCAGACTGTATTGCATTCTGTATTGCATGTATTGCTTTTGATCAAATAGCCATTGCCCTAGAGAAATGTAATAATAATTTTCTTTACCTTTGTATCTGTCCTGCATAATTGTGTTGCTAAAAATCAAAATATTACACTGGTTTATACAAGGATTCACTGGGTAAATATCTAAACATTACACCTGCTAGTGTTTATCCTGTTACATAAGTATCTTAAAATAAAGATACTAAATAGCCCGTTACATAAGAAAATAGAAAATCCTACCTCTTTTCTGTCTTATAAAAACCCGCGCAATTTATGTTTGTGTCAATACGATTCGGGCAGTCGTTTCATTCGGCGTTGTTTTGCGTGCTCTGTACAGTTATAAATTGTGTGCAATACTGTTATAATACAAGTGCAGAATAATACAAGTGTATATTTTAAATATTTATATTGGGCCGGTCTGGTGGTACAGTCGTCAACTCGTACGACGTAACAACATGCCCGTCATGGGTTCAAGTCCCGAATAGACCGTGTCCCATACGTAGGATTGACTATCCTGCTATGGTAACAATAAGTCACTGAAAGCCAATGCTCACTTCACTAGTGGGTACAGGCAGTCCTTGACCGACAGCGGTTGTTGTGCCAAAGAAGAAGAAGATATTTTAAATATTCAACGTGCCGTGAATTTCACTCAATCACGACAATGTCGGCCAAAGACAAGCGCAAGTCAGGATCCATGAATAGATCCATAGAAGCCAATAATAAAAAGCTTGATGCTGAATTGTTTGGAGAGAGTAGTGAAGCTGGGCCATGTAATATTCAGACAGCTACGTCAAATGTTGAGTTCAGTGAACACCCGCATTGTGGTAAGTGCAAAATAAAAAAATTAAATTTGTGACCAATGCAAATTAAAGATAATTATAATACTTATTTTTTATCTACTCATTGCAGAGAACCATCCTTGTCCATTTGATGAATACATATTGCAAGAAGAATACGTCAGAGATTGGGTTACTATCGCTGCATTCGACGATACGGAAGTATACAGGGTTTTTCAATTGAGTTTAGACTAGCAGCATACTTTTTTTGAATAGTCGCAATAGATTCTTGACTAGCATCCTTTATTTTGATTACGAGCAATGGATTATTGACTAGGAGCAATTGATTTCAGCAGGTCCCTGCATGACAGCCTAAGAGCGACGCATTTATAACATCCGGTGTGACAGATCGACTTGAATAATAATCTGTGGATAGTATTTAATTTCATCCACTCATTTGTTTACATCATTTGTTTTACTGTTATATATAATCCACAAAGAAAGATATATTTTATCTGATAGGTTTTCGATGCTATTGTTTCGATTTTATGAATGTACAATACAACACAAAAGCACTTAACGGCTGAATTGAAATATTCAGTAGTGGACCCACAGGCATAACCTAACCAAAAGCTAGATTGAGCAAGTTTTTCAGAGTGACCATATGTAGTTCTATCGAATTTTTATCGAATGTCGGTTTACAATTGGGCACAGTAAAACTCAAATTTTCTAACCCAAAATCAAATGTTTTTTTTAAGTATTTACCATTCAACCATAAAATTGGAATTCAATGAGTTTTATAAGTGAACAAAAAAGTTGTTTTCTATAGAAAAATACCGTATTTGCTTTAAAGTTCCTACCGATAACCTCTAAAAACAATCTGGTCACTCTGCGCCAGCAACCAGCCTGCTGAAATCAATTGCTCCTGGTCAATAATCCATTGCTCCTAATCCAAAATAGAGGATGCTAGTCAAGAATCTATTGCGACTATTCAAAAAAAGCATGCTGCTAGTCTAAACTCAATTGGAAAACCCGGTATGAAGAGGTCAACGAAGATTACGATGAAGCCGAGAAAACCATGCACAGCACACAAGAGTCTCAACACGAGGAGGAACCATTTGATGAGCTAATTCGAAATTGGGCATTAAAAACATACCAAACACATCAAGCTCTAAATGGACTATTAGAAATTTACGTAAAAAAACGGACTACCAGCTGCCGAAAGATGCGCGCACGTTACTTAAGACAAAGCAATGTGGAAAAGAAACGTACCCTATAGCAGGGGGAGAGATTTGGTTCCCTGGGGTACGATCGGTTCTCAAGGATCACTTTCGGTAAGAAAGCAATAGGCTTAAATACGATGATTACTTTTTACTAATATTATATGTTTTTTGTCTGTATTTTGTATCTTTACAGCGATGTGCCAGCAAGAGTCAGCAAATTTTCGTTGAACTTTTCGATTGATGGACTTCCACTGCACAAGAGCACTCGAAAACAGTTTTGGCTCATATTAATGAGCATTCAAGAAATGCTGGAAGTTCCAGTATTGGGGCCCTTTCCGTTTGAAGCTCGTAGGCTGACATTTCAGCCTGTCAGCTGTTTGCATTGTATAGCAGTTTTCGAGCAGCTATCTAAGTGAGTATAATGTACAGGGGGCTTATCCAAGGCGTATGAATTTAGAAGACTGATTTTTATCGCTTCTGCTCTGAATGAAGATTTTAAGAGTGTTTTGAGTATTCTTCAAGCCTCCAGAAAGCTCGTTGGAGCAAAAGTTTTCACTCGTTCTGTCAAAAAGTGATATTTAAATTTGGTTATAAAAAATGCTTTGAGATCACCTGGCCTACATACACTTTGATTCCAGATTTGATCACCTGATTTCTTTAATGCACCTTGGGATAAATGTAAACAACACCGTGTTTTCGAGCAGGTACTCGAATCTAATTTTAGCTTTCAGGCTAGAATAATCTAGACGGAAAATTGCAGGCTAGTTTTGTGTGGGTTTGTATGGAGTGTTTACATGATTTCAGCCTCCAACTGTCAAACTCCATACAAAAAACTAACTAGAATCGTGAAGGCCTCCATTGATGGTTGGCAACTTTTTTGGTGAATCGAAACCAAAGAGTGTTGAGCAATATCTGCGCCCGCTTGTTGACAAGCTAAATGGGTTGATGGATAATGGCATTGTAATAGCCAATAAGCCAATCGAAATACACGTTAGAGCTTTCATCGCGGACTCACCAGCACGAGCATTCATAAAAGGTAAATTATAAAAATCCTCTTAAATTTAATGATACATTTGCTTTCTCTTCTACTGGCATAACGTTCTGCGCGGAAAAAACGTCCCTTTATAGGCTTTTGCGACTTATTTACTCATGAGGTGTATTAAAACATATTTTTAAATTTTCTCACAGGTTAAGTTTACTTCAACCACACGTATGGTTACCAAACATGTACGGTACAAAGAAAATATCACAGCGCACACCGAGTTACATGCTTCCCGGAAATGGATCATCCAGCAAGAACGCATGAAGATTTCGTCCAATCAAATTACGGAGCACATCATCGGGATAAAACGCCTCTCATGGATCTTAAGAACTTTGACATCATAAAGCAGATTATTATAGCAGATCGTTGGTATAGTATCGTGATAATGCACGTCTTGACTCCTCGTAGTTCCACATGCGATTGATCTTTATTGTTTTTCCATCTTCCATCTGTCAAGCAACATGACAAGGTTTATATATACAACGTATCTATAAGGTTGCTATACTACATTCACTTTCCTTTTTTTATAGATAATGTATTGCTTACTAACTAATGGATTTCTAACGGCTAATATAGTCGTTTAAGTAATTTGGTTTTTGAATAGTTCTTTTAGATCTTGTGGTCTCATTACTTGGCTTATAGTAAGACTCTATCAGTTAATTTGCTTGTGGTATCTTTGCAAGAAACATTCTTTTCTTTGTTATTTGGATCTACCATCCGTTGTCCACTGATTCTGGTGCAAGGGGGTTACCTTCTTCTGTAGAAACTTAAGCAAATGAGATACGTGCCTCCGGTATTTCAAACCGGGTTCTTTTGATGCTATTATACATCTCCTCCTTTCCTTTCAACCACCTTAAAACTTTTGTCCCAAAGTTAGATGATAGTTTGTTGGTTTTACGCATTCGTTTGACCAGAACTTCGTCACCCGGGCATATTGAGCTAACTTTTGCGTTTCTTCGTTATCTGAATACATTTACCTTTGTGTTTAGCTTCCTTATCTCTGTCTGCCACTTCTTCATGTTCAACTATTGGATTAAATATAGATGGTAATTTATCTCTTATGTTATAATTAAAAAGCATCTCCGCGACGGTGTTTTCTTAGTGACTGAATGAGGAGAAGATCGATACATTAATAGGTATTTGTTAAGCTCTTCGATCCAATTTGCATCATGATTGATGATGACAATAAGTCGTTTAAGAAGGGATCGGTTTTGTCTTTCGACTTCACCATTTTGTTGCGGCCAGTATGGGGTGGTACTGATCAATTTAATGTTATTGGTGGTGCAAAACTGTAGGAACTCTTCGCTAGAGAACTGCGGCCCATTATCTGCAGTAATAGATAGAGGTAGTCCGAATCGTGCAAAAATTGAATTTAACCGTCCTATAGTCTGTATAGAATCCGTCTTTTTCATAATTTCTACTTCTATGTAGCGACTGAAATAATCGACTACAACTAACAACGAATGGCCTGAGGAGAGGTCCTAGAAAATCAATGGCCACGTGTTGCCATGGTGCTGATGGCAAATCTCTTCGCTTCATTGGTTCTGGAACGGGCGCTGCAGAGACCAGCATACATCCCCGGCAATTCCTGACGTATTGTTCTACTTGTAAGTCAAGTTTGGCCACCATACTTTGGCCCTTAATCGCTGTTTCATAATGCTCATACCTGGGTGACCTTCATGGGCTAGATGTAAGGTCCTTTCTCTTAATGAAGCAGGCATAACTATTCTGTTTCCTCGCAACAGTATATTGTTAGCAAAGCATAGTTCAGTAGAAAATATTTTGAATGTCGAAGTATCTTCGGTCCATTCATTCTTTTCGATTCCCTGACGAACCGCTTGAATAGTCCATCGGCTTTTGAAGCTTTTTCTATCTCTGTAAGCTTTAGCGCTACTGGTGATGCATTGGAAATAATCCATGCCACATACTGTTCAGAAAACTCATCAAATGGTTTACCTTCTACGGTCTCTGTGATCGCGAGGCGTGAAAGTGGATCAGCAATATTGGATTTCCCTGGTCTATAAATAACAGATGCTTTGTAAGATTGCAGCGTATTACCCATCTCTCGATCCTGGCACATGGTTTCGATTTTGTACTAATATTTTTCTAATGGTTTATGATCTGTTATAAGTTCAAATTGACGACCATAGATAAAAATGGAAGCGTTCTACTGCCCAAACAAGCGCTAGGGCCTCTTTTTCAATTTGTGCATAGCGTTTTTTCTGTATTAGATAGACTTTTGCTTGCGTATGCAATTACTCTCGGATTTCATTCTGAATTTATCTGTATTAATACCGCTCCTAACCCAACAGGACTTGCGTCAGCAATTAACTGTGTTCTATCTCCAATATCAAAAAAAACCTAGTGTTGATGGGCTTATCATAAACGATTTGAGTTTCTCGAACGCTGAATGATGCTCTGATTTCCATACAAATTTTTCCTTTTCAACTGTTAGCTGTCGTAATGGATGTGTAATGGTTGCCATATCAGGAATAAATTTTCCTACATAATTTACTAAACCTAAAAAAACTTCGAACTTCTTCTGCTGATTTGGTGCCCTGAAGTTTCGTATCGCATTTAGTTTATCTTTGTCTGGTTTTACTCCTTCTGCAGATATAACATGCCCTAAAATTCTCATTTCTGATACCCCGAAACGCATTTATCTGCATTTAGCACCACGTTCCACTCTTTGAGCCTTTGGAGAACCTTTGTCAGTCTTTTGTCATGTTCATCTCTATGCGATCCGTATACAATAATGTCATCGATGTAATTCAAGCATCTTCACAGCCTGTAAGAATTTGTTCCATAGTTTTCTGGAACAGCTCTGGTGCACAGTTTATCCCAAACATAAGTCTGGTGTAACGGAACAACCCTCTACGTGTGATGAACGTAGTAATCCCCCGAGATTGTTTTGAAATTTCTACCTAAAATGAAACTCATTAGGATTAGTTTCTGGTATAATATATTTCGATTGAGTTATAAGCAAGTAATTCAAATAGATTAGGTTAAACAAAGAATTTAAATCGCAATCAATCCTTAATCAACCTTCGTTTGCACTAACCTGGTGGAAAGCATTTTTAATGTCCAGACGGGAAAATACCTTTGCCTTAGCCATATGTGGTAAGAAGTCCTCAAAAGTAGGTAGTGGATGATTTTCTCTCTCAACCGCCTCGTTAGCGCGCCGCATATCTACACATATGCGAACATCGTTGTTTCCTTTGGGACAACTACTACAGGTGATACCCACTTAGATGGCTCATTTACTTGCTCGATAACTCCCTGAATCAGTAGTTCATCCAGTTTTTTATCGACTAGTTTTTCCAGGGCAACCGGTATTCGACGGTATGGCTGAGCGACAGCTACTGAACTGATTTTATTGGTATATCTACCACAACATTCTTCAAGGTCGACAGTTTATGGTTTTCGGTGTCAACCGTATTTACAGGAACGGTAATTTTCAACGCCCATGAGGGTAGCCGTATCACGCCCATTAAAGTTTTGCCATCACCCTTCACAACATAGAAATCGGCAGTAGTTTCTGCTGAGCTTAAAGTAACTGTAGCAGTAAACACACCTACGAGCGGCAGTACCTGTCCGCCATATGCCTTGAGTGTAATTGTGGCATCACGGTGTTGATTTGATACAACAACATGTTGGGACTTTAGTTGCTCCCAGACAATTTGGCTGATTAAGTTGTATTTTGATCCCGAATCGATCATAGCGTTTATAGGGATACCACCTATTTTACAACACATTTCGCTGCTGTTATCAATATGGCGTGAGATGGAAGACGTATTCCGTGGTATTGTTATCAATATGTTTCACTGTGTCATGTTTATACTCTCTATTTCCAGCTTCTGTTGCCTCTCGTCGATATTTCTTGGTACCCTTGAAAGTCCTTTGTTCTGGGTTTTAGTGCGACACTCTTAGCGAAATGATTCATGCCGCCGCATTTACTACAAGTTTTCCTTTGGCTGGGCATTTCTCGTCTTTGGCAAGATGTCCCATATAGGCACAACGATGGCATTGCATTTGATTTGTTTCAGCAAAAATTCTCTTTTTATGAACAGAATACCATCAATTTTATTAACATCGTCAACTTGATGCTGACTTCCTATGAACGATTTTTCTTGATGAGCAACTGTTTCAAGAATTTTTGCTACATCAATATTTTATCGAGATTAGCGTCGCCTAGTCTCAATAACTCTCTACGCAATGCAGCTGACTGACAGTTTTCAATAATCTGGTCTCTAATATTTTCTTCTGTCTTGTCGCCATAGCCGCATCTTTCTGCTTGTATGCGTAATTTCACTATAAAAGTGTCAAAATTCTCTCCTGGTTGTTGTTTAATTTGCCGCAATAGGTGTCGTTCATAGGTGGGGTTTTGTCTCGGCAAGAAGAAATTATTTAATTTTGCTACGGCCTCTTCGTAGCTGTTCATATTGGGGGTATATTGTTCAATATTTGAAAGAGGTCCTCGTTTCTCAATGCTTGGTAGTTCTGGCAGAGTTTCATAAATTGTTGGACCTTTGGTCCCACAAAATGCAATAGTAGGTCTTTCTTCCACTCCTCATCATCAATTCGAGATGCTCGAAGCATGATTTCGAAAGATTTGATCCATTTTTTCCACTCATTTCCAAGGTTTTCTCGGTGACCCTCATAATTAAACGGCTGAGGCGTCAGCCCTGGGAAACGAAATAGATCTGTAAAAATAATACAACAGAATTTAGTCATTCAGAAGAAATCAGACGTGTGCGTCTGTGAAATTCATGTAAATAGTCAAAATACATTAGGATTGTGTTTATTCACCCATCCAAACATGCAGCTCTGCATTATGCATTATGAGTTTGACAACACTGCATCACACTAACACTGGTGCAATAACATAATACTTATTGTAGAACACTTGATCTTTCAATCATCTTATATTATTATTATATTTTTTATTTTTTTTTTTATTTTTATTATTCAGCGTTAAGCAATTTTCAGGAAAAATCCCATCACGCACATTTGATTGATTTGCTTTTTTTATAATTCACATGTCTTTCCGTTTTTTCTGCGTTTCATCCTCCATTTTGACAAAGATGCGCACTCATACATAAGCCATCCTTGCATGTATTAATACTCGACTTTGTGCCAAACACTCACATATGGATTCCGCATTGAAGCAATACCTGTTCCGACATGTTTTCCGAGTTCTGCATTCAAGCAAACAAAGGAACAATACTCATTCTTTGTTACACATAAATTCGGCGTTTAAGTGAAACTTGTTTCAACACGTTTACCGTATTCTGCATTAAAGCAAATTAACAAGGGAGCAATGTCATTTTTTTTTTTTTAACCACACTTTTCACTTGGATAGTCCTGCATTTAAGCAAATTTCCAATTGGCTTCATTTTTCATCAGCTTTTACGCAAGTCCGAATTGAATCGGGGTTCACTGCATTTAAGCAAATGCAATACAAATGTACTTTCAATCACATTTCCTTCTTTCACATTCCGAAGTAACAAAACGAAGTAAGCTTACAAATCGTATTCATTGTATCTTGCCGTCTGATTTTGTTCCACTGCTAGTTCTCTTTATTTCTTTTTACTCGTCGCCAAATGTAGTATCGTGATAAAACACGTCTTGACTCCTCCTAGTTCCACATGCGATTGCTCTTTATTGTTAATCCATCTTTCATCTGTCAAGCAACATAACAAGGTTTATATATACAACGTATCTATAAGGTTGCTATACTACAGGTATGTCATCAGATTACCTAGATGGCAGTTATCCATACCAATGAGGATCCTAGGCGTGATGTCAGTGTATGAATTAAGCTTTATTTGTTTATCAAATGCTCGAATGTGCTTTGAAGTTTCTCTGCGCTAAGTGACTGTCTCGGTAGCGTCAGACTCTGTACGGTATACACATTTGGTAAGACATACACCTTGCCGATTTCATCACGTCCTGACAAACTTAACGATACCCTCACTGAATTCTTCTCCTCTCTTTTCTGATTTCCGGTCCACCAGAGGCAAACGGATGAGGAGTTCCTTGCAGGCCAAGTTTTTCTACCAAAGCATGTTCGACGAACGTGGCGGACGAGCCGTCGTCCAAGAACGCAAACGTATCAACTTTGCGGCCATTGCCATGAAGTGTAACCGGGACATAACGGAAGAGTGGCGGCTTCCCTAACGCGGTTTGGTGGTGGTTGCTCATATGGTGTCCGCCGGTTCCGGCTAATAGCGCTTCTGCTGTGGTTCTCCGACCATCATGAAGCAATCTGTGTGTAGGAAAACGCAACATTTGTGCCACACGGCGTTCTTCTTTCGCAACGATTAAAGTGTCGTTCAAGACATTTGCGACAAAGATGTTTCTCTCGCACGGCTCGCCAACGGGCGTCTATGTCCATGGCAAGAAAATCAGGGCAGCTTTCTACGTTGGCGCATTGTTGTTGGCATACTGGGCAACAGGTGTGGCTCTGCTAGAACTCGATGCAGTGTGTCGCGCTGGAGCGGCAGTGAGATGCGCATTCACGTGTCGATGTGCCTGTTCGCTGTGGCATTCGATGCAGTTCTTATATACGGACTTTCTGGGACGTGTACCGAGGAAACAGTCACCAAACTGGCTGCTTGGACCAAATGATTCAGCCAATCATTGAAGCTCGACAACGTTACACGTCCCAAGTTCATTGATGACATCCCCAATTGAGCTTTAGCGATGAAGGCAAGCGTTCCGTCAGCTCGTATAACAAAGCCACGTTGAACATGTATTCGCGACCTGTGGCTGTGATTGTCGCACAAAGATTCTGGACTGCGATCCAAAGTCTATCGCATATCAAGACGATCCTGTTTAGGCGCGGGCATGGCGCGCACCTTATTTACTAGCGAGTGAACAATAATTTCAGGACGACCGTAGAGCATTTTAATGTGCTGATAACGTTTGGTACATTGGACGGATGCATCAAGAGGCAACGTACTGACTCCAACGCCTTTCCCTTCAGAGCCTTTTGAAGTCGGTCTAGGTTGTCCACATCGCTGTAGACGTACTCCTCCGTGGTGTATTCGAAGGAGGAAAGAAACATCGGCCACTCTTCGGGGTGCCGGCAAACGTCGGCAAGTCCCGTAGCCGTACTCCACCGTGTCTAACCGTGTATTGCATCTGCGAAGGATCAAAGGCTGAGAAAACATTCGCCTGAAATCTTTCCGGAACGATACTCACGCGTGGTTGCTGAGAAGACGTTCCCTGAGGACCAGTTGCGCTTGTTTGCTGATGCGTTGTTCCTGTGACCGGTTGCCTGGAACGATTGCATCAACTCGTTCCGTTCCCTGAGCTGCTTCATCCAGGTCTTCTAAAGCTCGCTGTAGGTCACGATCTCGATCAGGCTGCGTGGCTGGGGGCTGGCTGGGCCCAGCGTTCTGGTCTGCGTCTCTACGCCGAGTCGCAGAAGTGCTAGCTCGCGCGTTGTAACGCAGAAAATCCGGGAAAGCAATGCTCGATCGAGACGGCGCGCTCGCAGGTTCACGGTCCGTGTCGCCGCGGTCAGGTGTACCTTGCGTTAATCTTCGCGGTACGGGCACGGCCGAAGGAAGGAGCACATCTTCGGCGGTTCCCTGGCTGACTGGGGAGACCGTGCCTCCATATTGCGCGTTCAGCGACACTTCAAGGCCCCGTGATACACTCGGGCTTAACGAGCGATTTGCGCGTTAGCCGGATGAAGCTTTCGTTAGCCTCCCTGGCTTGCTGGACCAAATCCTGATCGAAACAGTGTCTTCCTCTAAATCGTGCACCGGGAAAGTTGTCGCACTGTCGAATTCGCGGCGGGGTTGGACTCAGCGTTCTTGCAGTTCATGTTCACTCAACTAAGCTTCACACGGGCTTTCACAAATTAAGAAGTGAATTTTTTTAAAATGTTCTAGAACCAAAGTTCTTTCTTCAACTCAAACTTAAAACGTGATCTTTTAACTCGTAGTTTACTGCTACTTTATTGCTCTAAATCTTACAACGTAGCAAAGTAAATTTCGCGGCGGATCGGTTAAAAAATTTCACGTACGCTTTCTTACGTTTTCTGACTTGATCTCATGGCGCTCGCGCGATGGCCGTTTTCGATTTCGCGCGGCGATGTTTTTCTGCTCCCTTGGTAACGGCAAATCGGCGACGTTTCGGTTCGGCTGTCAACGGCTTATCAATAAACACAAATTGTAAACAACAATTTGTCACTTTTCGCCGACCTCGTTGTTTTCTACAACAATATCGATGGCCTTGAAATTTGATGTTGAGTTTTGTTGTCATCTATTATCGTTGTTACGGCCATGTTTCATCCAAATGAAGCCATCTTGCACTATTCAATGGCCTGAAACTGATGTTGAGTTTTGTTGCCATCTATTATCGTTGTTACGGCCATGTGTCATCCAAATGAAGCCATTTTGCACTATATCAATGGCCTTGAAATTTGATGTTGAGTTTTGTTGCCATCTATGATCGTTGTTACGGCCATGTTTCATCCAAATGAAGCTTCTTTGCACTATTTCAATGGCCTTGAAATTTGATGTTGAGTTTTGTTGCCATCTATGATCGTTGTTACGGCCATGTTTCATCCAAATGAAGCATCTTGCACTATTTCAATGGCCTGAAATTTGATGTTGAATGTTGCCATCTATTATCGTTGTTACGGCCATGTTTCATCCAAATGAAGCCATTCTTGCACTATTTGAATGGCCTTGAAATTTGATGTTGAGTTTGGGCCATCTATTATCGTTGTTACGGCCATGTTTCATCCAAATGAAGCCATCTTGCACTATTTCAATGGCCTTGAAATTTGATGTTGAGTTTTGTTGCCATCTATTATCGTTGTTACGGCCATGTTTCATCCAAATGAAGCCATCTTGCACTATTTCAATGGCCTTGAGATCTGATGTTGAGTTTTGTTGCAATCTATTATCGTTGTTACGGCCATGTGTCATCCAAATGAAGCCATCTTGCACTATTTCAATGGCTTGAAATTTGATGTTGAGTTTTGTTGCCATCTATCATCGTTGTTAAGGCCATGTTTCATCCAAATGAAGCCATCTTGCACTATTTCAATGGCCTTGAAATTTGATGTTGAGTTTTGTTGCCATCTATTATCGTTGTTACGGCCATGTGTCATCGAAATGAAGCCAACTTGCACGATTTCAATGGCCTTGAAATTTGATGTTGAGTTTTGTTGCCATCTATTATCGTTATTACGGCCATGTTTCATCCAAATGAAGCCATCTTGCACTATTTGAATGGCCTGAAATTTGATGTTGAGTTTTGTTGCCATCTATTATCGTTGTTACGGCCATGTTTCATCCAAATGAAGCCATCTTGCACTATTTGAATGGCCTTGAAATTTGAGTAGAGTTTTGTTGCCATCTATTATCGTTGTAACGGCCATGTTTCATCCAAATGAAGCCATCTTGCACTATTTCAATGGCCTTGAGATCTGATGTTGAGTTTTGTTGCAATCTATTATCGTTGTTACGGCCATGTGTCATCCAAATGAAGCCATCTTGCACTATTTCAATGGCCTTGAAATTTGTGTTGAGTTTGTTGCCATCTATTATCGTTGTTAAGGCCATGTTCATCCAAATGAAGCCATATTGCACTATTTCATGGCCTTGAAATTTGATGTGAGTTTTGTTGCCATCTTATCGTTGTTACGGCCATGTGTCATCCAAATGAAGCCATCTTGCACTATTTCAATGGCCTTGAAATTGATGTTGAGTTTTGTTGCCATCTATTATCGTTATACGGCCATGTTTCATCCAAATGAAGCCATCTTGCACTATTTCAATGGCCTTGAAATTTGATGTTGAGTTTTGTTGCCATCTATTATCGTGTTACGGCCATGTTTCATCCAAATGAAGCCATCTTGCACTATTTGAATGGCCTTGAAATTTGATGTTGAGTTTGTTGCCATCTATTATCGTTGTTACGGCCATGTTTCATCCAAATGAAGCCATCTTGCACTATTTCAATGGCCTTGAGATCTGATGTTGAGTTTTGTTGTAATCTATTATCGTTGTTACGGCCATGTGTCATCCAAATGAAGCCATCTTGCACTATTTCAATGGCCTTGAAATTTGATGTTGAGTTTTGTTGCCATCTATTATCGTTGTTAAGGCCATGTTTCATCCAAATGAAGCCATCTTGCACTATTTCAATGTCCTTGAAATTTGATGTTGAGTTGTTGCCATCTATTATCGTTGTTACGGCCATGTGTCATCCAAATGAAGCCATCTTGCACTATTTCAATGGCTTGAAATCTGATGTTGAGTTTTGTGCCATCTATTATCTTTATTACGGCCATGTTTCATCCAAATGAAGCCATCTTGCACTATTTCAATGGCCTTGAAATTTGATGTTGAGTTTTGTTGCCATCTATTATCGTTGTTAAGGCCATGTGTCATCCAAATGAAGCCATCTTGCACTATTCAATGCCTTGAAATTTGATGTTGAGTTTGTTGCCATCTATTATCGTTGTTACGGCCATGTGTCATCCAAATGAAGCCATCTTGCACTATTTCAATGGCCTTGAAATTTGATGTTGAGTTTTGTTGCCATCTATTATCGTGTCTATGTTCATCCAAATGAAGCCATCTTGCACTATTTCAATGGCCTTGAAATTTGATGTTGAGTTTTGTTGCCATCTATTTCGTTGTACGGCCATGTTTCATCAAATGAAGCCCATCTTGCACTATTTGAATGGCCTTGAAATTGATGTTGAGTTTTGTTGCCATCTATTATCGTGTTACGGCCATGTTTCATCCAAATGAAGCCATCTGCACTATTTCAATGGCCTTGATATTTGATGTTGAGTTTGTTGCCATCTATTATCGTTGTTGCGGCCATGTTTCATCCAAATGAAGCATTGCACTATTTCAATGGCCTTGAAATTTGATGTTGAGTTTTGTGTGCATCTATTATCGTTGTTACGGCCATGTGTCATCCAAATGAAGCCATCTTGCACTATTTCAATG
>NW_024427888.1:0-54246 GCF_017562075.2 Anopheles merus
GGCTATTCTTCCACGGAACTCGTCTTTTGGTGTTGCGAGAGGGTGCCTATTCTTGCGCGGAACTCGTCTTTGTGGTTGCGAGAGGGTGCCTATTGTACCACGGAACTCGTCTTTGTAGGTTGCGAGCAGGTGGCTATGCTTCCACGTAACTCGGTCTTATGCTTGCGAGAGGGGGCTATTCTGACACGGAAACTCGTTTTTGGTGTGTGCTGTGATTACTCACACTCGAGGCTGACCTCGGAGTAACACTGGCTGGTGAAGGCTAGCCTTTATTTCACACACGGAGCTTAACTCCGGAGTGAAATTTCCCTTTGATCTATTCCTCTCTGGAGCCACCAATTGTTACACTGGAAGATAACTCCGAGTGACTGTTGTGATCGAAGGGTGTAGGGTTAACACTGACGCTTATTACCATAAAATTTACCTATTTATACCTAAATGGTACATGCTAATTGTTCTTACTTGCTAAAATGCTGCGTTGACAACATGCCGATTGACCCACCGATCGTGCGCGTGCTCGCAGCATTGTTTATTATTATTTTATTTATTAATTTTAAGGCTAACACAGCCAAACCGTCTTCGATCGGTTGATCGACCGGATGGCTACCGCGACCTAGTAAACTAATTATTTTAACCGCCAGCGACAGAACTTTTTCTAAATATTCTACATACAGTAAACTTCGTCGAGTTGTTGGATACTGGTGTACGGTTTTTGGACAACGTAAGGAGAGGCTCCAATACGAAGAAGAGAGGGCTTGTGATTGAACGTCTCACTAGCGAGAAATACTAAGGTCAGAAAAGATGCGGTAGAATGGCACAAATGGATGTTTAGGCGCGTTCTTTCGATTTGTTAATATTATCGGCGAAAGAGATGTGATCGAGATAGGTTGCGAGATAAGACTAACTTAATTTTATTCTCTACAAATTCAACTGGAAGATTTCGTGGTAGTAGTGTAATGATCCTTACATAGCGTAGGTAGTATAAGTTTGTAGTGTTAGTGTTAATAGAGGAACGCGTATTAGTTTCGCAATAGACACGGGAGCGTAAGGTGTGTACGGAACCTTACAAAGGTTAAAAGCTTTCGGCACTTTACAGTGCGTTGCAGTAATACGCAAGGTTGCCACAGTACTCCCCTCCTAGACAAGTTAACGGTAACGAGAAGGGGTTATAACTTGTCGACCCGAACGCGTGACTTTAGCCGAAGGAGTAATAGTAGGAGTTGTGCAGTTTCGTCATATGGTTCGTAATTGGCGTTTGCTGTTCTTCCAGCGCGTAAGCGGGTTTAAGACGATCTATCGAAACGTTGGTGTGCCCACGGATGTTCAGTTAAAAAACTTGTCGGTTCGGTTCATCACCTCGAACGGTCCCTTCGTACGGAAGTGAAACGATGGTCGAATTGAATCGTTACGCAAAAATACGTTCCTGCACGTTTGCAGGTCTTGATGCATGAATACACTTCGATTTCCGTGTCGCGCGGTTTCCTGGGGGCGAAGATCACGCATAGCCCTTCGTAGTTTTGTGACAAATTCAGCTTCATTCGTGCTTTGCGATACGTCAACAAAAAACTCCGATGGTATTCGGAGGGTCGTTCCGTATACCAACTCGCAGCAGGTGAAGCTTCAATGTCCTTCTTGTACACTGTCCGCAAACCGAGCAATATGATCGGTAAATGCTCGCTCCAGTGGTCGGCATCGTGACGAGGATTGCTGATTTAAGTGTCTATGCCATCGTTCGATGATACCATTCGATTGGGGATGGTACGCAGTAGTCCGGAAAGGCTGGATCCGAGCAACCGAGCTAGTTCGGAAAACAGCGATGATTCGAATGGCGCCCTTGATCGGACGTTATGCATGCAGGAACGCCAAATCTGGATATCCACCCGGAAACAAGAGCGTCGGCGATTGTTGTCGCGGTCATGTCTGGAATGGGGAATGCTTCCGGCCACCGAGTGAATCTGTCGATGATTGTCAGGCAATAACGGTTTCCTCTACTCGGAGGAAAAGGCCCCACGATGTCTATATTGATGTGCGCAAATCGACTGTCGGGTGCTGAGTACCGAGACACAGGCGATTGCGTGTGGCGAGTGACTTTCGATCGTTGGCACTGTAGGCAGCTTCTAGCAAAGCGATGCTTTCCTTGCGAATGTTGGGCCATACAAATCTCT
Organism: Anopheles merus; assembly: GCF_017562075.2. NCBI lineage: Eukaryota > Metazoa > Arthropoda > Insecta > Diptera > Culicidae > Anopheles > Anopheles merus. The sequence goes on from NW_024427888.1 coordinate 2,166, forward strand.
CCGTCATCATTGTGGCCGTTGCACGAGTGCCAGGGTGAGAAAGATGATGTGTTGCCTGCAGCGCTGTGTTACGAAAACGTCTCGTAACGAAGGGTCGAATGCGATCGCCTGAACAATCACATAGCAGTGTTTCTTACTGCCTGGGATCGAAAAAGACTTTAGATTCAATGACAATTTTAATTTACCTTGCTGAATGTCCTGGATTCCTCGTCGATTTTTTGGTCATCAGCAGGGCGTCGTAATCGAGTGTAGGCACAGTTTGTATGGCAGCGATGCGGGAGAGCAAATCAGCAACGATGTTCTCCTTGCCCACTATATGCCTTATGTCCGTCGTTATCTGTCCGATGAAGTCCAATTGACGAGCTTGGCGATCGGAGCTTTGTCGAGCTTTTGATGAAAGGCGAAGATGATCGGCTTGTGATCCGTGTAGATGTGGCAATTTCGTCCTTCTAGCATGAACTTGAAATGCCGCACAGCCAGGAAAATCGCTGTAAGCTCGCGATCATACGTGCTGTAGCGAAGCTGAGCCTTGTCGAATTTTTTCGAAAAAAATCCTAGCGGTTGTGCGTTTCCATCTACAATTTGGTGCAATACCGCGCCTGCAGCGATATCTGAAGCGTCGACCCAGAGAGATAGTTCGGCTGATTTGGCGGGGTGAGCTAGCAAAACTGCTTCGGCTAGCTGTTGCTTGCAACGGTTAAATGCGGCCATCGTCTCATCGGTCCAAGTCAGCGGCGTACGATCGTTTCGCTTATTGCCGGGAATCATCGTCAGCAGAGGAATCTGCACCTGGATCGCGTTTGGGACGAACCGCCGATAAAAATTGATCATGGCCAAGAAACTTTTAAATCTTTAACTGTAACTGGGCTGTTTGAAATTCTTGACGGCCTCAACGCGCTCCAAAAGCGGACGGATCCCCTCAGCGGAGACAGAATGTCCCAAAAAATCGAGTGTGTCACGCCCGAATTCGCATTTGGCTACATTTATTGCCAAGTTGTGTTGCTTCAGCCTCTCAAACAGCATGCGTAAATGCTCCCGATGCTCATCAGGCGAAGACGAAGCGATGAACAGATCGTCGATATACGGAAAGATGAAATCAAGTCCCCGAACGACCTCGTGAATCAGGCGTTGGAAGGTTTGAGCTGCGTTCCTTAATCCAAACGTCATAAAGGAAACTCAAAGAGGCCAAAGGTGTCGTGATGGCCGTTTAGGTACGTCGTCAGGATGGATGGGAACCTGGTGAAACGCCTTCTGCAAGTCAACTTTGGAAAAAAAGTTTTACCTTGCAAAATGGTCGTGAAGTCCTGAAGGTAGGGCAGAGGGTATCGATCTGGAACCGTCTGGGCGTTTAAGGCACGGTAGTCCCCGCATGGTCGCCAGGACCCATCCGCCTTTTTTACCATATGAAGAGGGCTGGCCCAGTTACTTGAGGAGGTCGGCATATGCCGAGTTTCATCAGGTGTTCGAATTCAGTTCGAGCTGCTTCTAGTTTGTCGGGAGGCAGGCGTCTTGGTCGAGCGTATACCGGTTGTCCTGTAGTTTCGATTCGATGACAGATCGTCGATTGGCTGATCGTCCCCGGGGGTGCGAGACGGGTGATCGTCGGGAACTGAGCAGTAAATCTGCGTATGGTGACACTGAATTAAACGTTTTAATGGAGTACTTACTGGATTTGGCAAGCGATCCGTTAGACTCGAGATGGGTGGTGTTGTCGATGAGGCGATTTCTCTTTAAATCGATTAATAAATCGAAATTTCGTAAAAAAATCGGCACCAATTATTCCTGATGTGACGTCGGCGATCAGGAAACTCCACAAAAATCTCGTCGGAGGCCAAGATTGACCTTTAGTAGAACTTCTCCATAAACTTTAATTGGTGTCCCATTTGCGGCGAACAGTTGTAGAGAGGTTGGCTTCACTTTTGCTGAATGCAATCCTCGCGGCACTACGGACACATCGGCACCCGTGTCGATTAAAAACTGCATGCAGCTGGTTGAGTCCGTAATTTTTAAGCGAAAGATTGTGACTGTGGAGGAATGTCGCCGGGTTCCCCCATAGCATCAGCAGAGGTCTTCATTGCTGGTTAGATGCAAATCGTGCACCGGTCGTACACGGTTTTCGACATCTCGGGCGTCGTTGCCGAACGTGCGATGATACCAACACGGTCCGGTAGAAGGCTCCCTTAAGCTACGGTTATCGTTCCAATCGCTACGACGAGAACGGGAAAGCGATCGTCCTCGTTCATTTCTTCGGTTGGGCAAAACTCTTTCGAGCCGTTTAGATAATTCGGCGATTTCACGATGCAGTTCCTGTATAGGGTCAACAACCTCCTGTTCTCTAATGTGGGAAGGCGCCATCGCGAAATTTGCATGTGTGTCAAGGGCGTCGATTTTTCGTAGTCCCATCGAATCAACGATGGCGTCGGCGATGGTCGTTTTATCCGCAGCATCTCCTCGAGAAGCGATCACCGCTACTTGAGCATGTGGCGGCAATCGAGCGGCCCACAAATCAAGCAGCACTTCCTCACTCAATGCATCGCCCGCTACTCGCTTCATCTCGTTAAATAAACGACTAGGTTTCATGTCTCCTAGCGGCATGTCCGAGAGGACACGTTGAAGACGGCGCTGCTGGCTATCGGCAAAATGCGCTATCAACTCTCTTTTGATGTATTTGTACTTATCGTATGCCGGAGTGCCATCGATGATCGAGCGTAGTTCCGTCAGCTTATTGGGTGGCACCTGAGCCATCACGATATTATATCGGCGCACATCGTATGCTGAGCTGATCCCCGATGCCGCAAACCAAAATTCCAGCGACATGAAATAGGTTTCGATGTTTGTGTCGGTCATGCTGGGCGGATTTAGTCTCGGTGCTTTTATTTCTCCTACGAGCGATTGTGCTGCATCCCTACTCGTGCCTTCGGCGGCGGCGTCGGTTTCTTTATCTTCACTATTCATCGTTGCGCGAAAACGTAATCAACCGAATTAACACTTAATTTGCGATGCACGGTTCGATGCGGTAACGAATTAGCAAATACGGATTAAATGATGGTGGATCACGTCGGGGTCGCCACTTTAGCGCGTTCTTTCGATTTGTTGAATATTAACGGGGAAAGAGATGTGATCGAGATAGGTTGCGAGATAAGACTAACTTAATTTTATTCTCTACAAATTCAACTGGAAGATTTCGTGGTAGTAGTGTAATGATCCTTACATAGCGTAGGTAGTATAAGTTTGTAGTGTTAGTGTTAATAGAGGAACGCGTATTAGTTTCGCAATAGACACGGGAGCGTAAAGGTGTGTACGGAACCTTACAAAGGTTAAAAGCTTTCGGCACTTTACAGTGCGTTGCAGTAATACGCAAGGTTGCCACAGATGGATTTGCCCAAGAGATGAAGGAGTTGAAGGCCGGGAAGGGGAGTGGCCCGTTCCTCAGCAGTACGAGTATGTGATCCATGGATTGATGAGGAAGGTTTGATTCGCGTGAATGGCAGACTACGGCATGCGGAAAACAAGCCATTCGATGAAGTACCCGATACTCATTCCGAAAGGACATATGTTGGCGAAATTGCTGGCATACTATTGCCACATAAAGATCATCATGCAGGCCCATAAATGATGCTATCTACATTGCGTCAGGAATTTTGGATCATCGGTGCAAGGTCAGTGGTCAAGACGATTTATAATCGGTGCATTAGATGTTTTAGGAATCTACTGAACAACCGATGGGAGATGTGCCGAAATGTAGAGTTTCCCAAGCAAAGCCGTTTGCAGTATCTGGTGTCGACTATTGTGGTCCAGTTTTCTTGAAGGGGAGCCATCGGCGAGCAGCTCCAGTGAAGGCGTTTATTGCAGTGTTTGTGTGTTTTGTTACACGCGCAGTGCACCTGGAATTGGTTTCCGACCTAAGCACACCAGCGTTTCTGGCAGCATTACGGAGATTTATCGCTAGAAGAGGAACGGTAACAGAAATTCATTCTGACAATGGTACCAACTTCAAGGGAGCAGCGAATGAGTTGAACAAGTTTGTATGAGCTCTTCAACTCTACTGATCATCAGCAAAGTATTTGGACCTGGACAGCTGAACAGCAGATCAGATGGAAGTTTATCCCGCCTCGCGCGCCACACTTTGGAGGCTTATGGGAAGCAGCAGTGAAATCAATGAAGCGTCATTTACTGCGTGTGTTGGGCACATCATCGGTGTCACACGAAGACATGGTGACACTATTGGCCGAGATTGAGTTTTGTTTGAATTCCCGTCCGATTTCACCATTGTCGGACAGTCCAAATGATTATGAAGTACTAACGCCAGGTCATTTTCTCACAGGTTCAAATATGCAACATTTAGCGGAAGTAGACGTAAAAAATATCCCCGAGAACCGCTTGAACCATTGGAGACATGTTCACATCGACTACAGCATTTTGGAAGCGTTGGCATGTGGAATATCTTCAACAGCTGCAGACTAGATCCAAATGGAGAGGCCCAGTACGACTGATCTGTCCTGGAATGATGGTAATCGTACGAGAAGATACTGTGCCACCGCTAAAATGGCCATTAGCGAGAATAATCGATGTACACCCAGGACCAGACGGCACCGTAAGAGTAGTCACGTTATGTACACCACAAGCAAAAGAACTAAAGAGGCCAGTTAGTAGAGTTTGCGTACTACAATGAACTTTAAGAACGCAAGACAATGAACTTTAAACGATGAAAGGAAACACATGAACTGAGGCGAATATCTCGTGTGACAGTTTTTTTTTGTCGAGTTAACATTTGGTTAGTTTTTTTGTAGAGTTAAGGTTTTTTTTTGCTTTTAATCTACGAAAGTGAGGAGTATAATCTATTATAAAATACTATCTATGTATTATATGAAGTATTATGAATTATTAAGCATGTTGCATGAAATCGAATGTGGCTCATAAATAGCACAGTATTGATCATAGAAGTGAAGTACTTAAGGGATTGAATTATGTTGACGTGAATTGTAAAATTTTCAATTTTGGTGGTCGGGAAATGTTAGCGCCTAGATGTAATAGAATACAAGTAGCCATAATTTAATCCATAACGATAAGAATTAGTTAGTGTTAGTGAGAACGGGTACGTCTATTGAATGATGAAATAAATGTTAGAGTCTAAGTTGAACCACCGTACAGAACACATCGGTTTTTTTGATTGAGCTATTGAACAAAATAAATAACACGATTTGTCTTTTGTTATGTGCATGTTTATTTAAAACTCTAAAAGTTCTTGAATTTCACATGATTTTACATCTTCTTCTTCTTCTTTGGCTCAACAACCGATGCCGGTCAGGCCTACCAACCCACTTGTGGGGTTGGCTTTCAGTGACTTATTGATTTCCCCCCATAGCAGGATAGTCAGTCCCTACGTATGGCGGCACGGTCTATTTGGGGCTTGAACCCATGACGGGCATGTTATTAAGTCGTACGAGTTGACGACTGTACCATGAGACCGGATGATTTTACATAGTTTACTTAAAAAAAATCACAATCACTTCACTCAATATCCTTCTTCAATTAACTTATCTAACTTGTACAGCAGCAATGAGATGATTGACGGCCTCTGTCTTTGACACTTTGACAAGACCCACCTTGTACCAATGTCATGCATTAAAAAGCTATAAGTTCCATAAAGTTCGGCACATCATCTTAACAAGCCTTGAAGTTCTATCATGAACCCTACACATAGTGCTAATCAGCCGCAAAGTTCCAAAGAGTACTGTGTGCTTGTTAAAAAGCGCCATAGTTCCACCAAGTACCGTTTCATCTCTTTATCACCCACAAAGTTCGACATTGGACCAATTTTTCATTAAACAGCCCCAAATCAGCTATGGAGTTCAAGCTGGATATTGGGTAGCTTCAGATTTGCTACCATTTAAGTTTTCATTTTGTGCAATATTTACCATATTGTTTAAGTGCAGTGTATAGATTTCTTACAATCGTTTTTGGATTTTTCGCTGAGGATGAAAGCGCAACATCGTCAGCATAAAAGTATTGATCACAGCTCTTCATGTAAGGTATGTCATGTAAGGCATATACAGGTGCCGCCCGAGATACGACTGTATTTGGGACCGAAAAAAAGTTCCAAAGCAAGGCGTAAGTCGAAAAAGTCGTATGTCGAATATCTATGAATATAAAGTTTACAGCCGAAGTTAAAGAGTTGGAATCTATGATATCGGTAATTTTATTTAAAATAATGCCCATCATGGGTTCAAGTCCTGAATAGACCGTGCCCCCATACGTAGCACTGACTATCCTGCTATAATAACAATAAGTCACTGAAAGCCAAGCACACTTCACTAGTGGGCACAGGCAGGCCTTGACCGGCAGCGGTTGTTGTGCCATAGAAGATGAATGTAATAATGATATTCCAAAAGCCGTACACAATATAGATATTGAAGATCGGGTAGTTTTGGAATCTTTGGAAATGTGTTTATAACGGTTATCGGTCCAGAACATCAAAAAATATGTCAATTTCTTGTCAATGACAACTTTTAACTGTAAAAAAAAATCGGGCATGGTCAATACATCTTATTAGAACTGACAGCTCTCATTGATCTAAAATTTGGTGGGTTAACGACTGAATCGACCACCACTAAGGCGACGCTCTAGTAGCAATCGAACACGACATCCCAAGGAACATTTCCTACGCTTTTTAGACTTAAACATGTCTTATCAAAGTTTTATCATGATTGGCCTAAGAATTAAATGTCGTAATGCACAATTTTTACTTGCTAAGCAGTCTTCCCATATAACCAAGATACCGAAAACGCCCATCAATTTCTTGTACTAAAAATCCAGTTCCATCAAACAAAGCTAAAAAACTATCAGTTTGGTGGGTTAAGCCACACGGCCACAGAAGCAGCCACTTCAATGTTATTGAAATCAGATTTTTATGCACGGGCAATTTGTTTGCTCAACATGTTTCACCTGTGTCAAAATGATATTTAATTGTGCAAAGGAAGCAATTAAACGTGTGTGTTTAAGTTGGTTTGTTGTAACACATTCATGTGTAATATGTGTACATGTGTGTTTGTTTACTTGCGAATGAACTCTTCCACTTCGCTGGTCAGTGCATAGTTTATAGACTAATAATATTGCTGAAGATGAAGTGCAGTGATGTAAATGAATGAATTTAATCAACCGAGGAGTTAAATCTTGTCCAGCATATTGACCATAGCCAACCCTTGACCAAACTTTTCCTCAAAGCATTTTGGAAAAGGTGGGTTAAGGGTGGGCAAGATAAACCCGCTACGCAAATTCGAGCAGTTTTCTGCGTAGTTTTTTGCGTCGTTTTGTGTCAAAAAATACGCAAAAAAATACGCTAGACTTCAGCCAAAACTACGATAGCCAGCGTATTTATAGCACTTTTTAGGTGCGGAACGAGCGCCATCTGTTGAAGAAATGGATGAACTATTTCAGACGGCGGAGCAAAAAAACGGTAAAAAAATTCAAATATTTTGGCGCCCATTCTTCCTCCTCTTCCTCTCACTTCCTTTCCCACCTTGCCTTGCCTTACTTGCGCTTCAGCCCGTGCCTTCCGCCGCTAGCTGATTGGGTGTTGTGGTGTATGCGTTGATTCATATATGTGTATTGCGGTTGTGTATTGTAATTGGTGGGTGTTAGTTAGCATTTATTTATTGTGTGTGACCTTGACGATGCGGGAGAAGCTGGTTCATTTTGGGATTTAAAGTATTATCGGTGTATGGATGGTTTATTTTATGTCGTGCCGCTGCTGATGAGGCCATTTAATGCCCGTGCCAATCGAGGGTGAAGAAGCCAATTTCAAACAAGCGTACGAGAACGTCTAACACTAATCTAATATTTTTTTATTTGAACATGTTTGATGCTTCAACGACCTTCTAAGCATCATGTAGCACGATGTATAGTGGCAATAAAATATTTTTTAATGTGCCAAAATCTGTCTCGAGTTTTCGGGTCGCGACACACACACAACGCGGGGAAAGTGACCGTCCACTCTATCATGCCGCGATCCCCCTCCCCTCCCGGTGCTTTGCATGAGGATGCGCTACAAGATAAGCCAGCAATCTTCCGATAAGGTAGCGGAAATCGATCGTGCGTGTATGCGCGTTCGGGGAGCGTTCTCGCGTACGCGCGTGCATGCGTGCGTGCGCGTGTGTGTGTGTGTGCGTGCGGGAACCCCAAAACTGTTTGATTCTGATGCGTGCATTGTCACCGGCTGCGTCTACACACTCCATGCATTCTCAGAAAACGCACTGTACGCTGCCCGATTGATTACCGCTACGATCGAAGCAAACGTGCGTGTGATATGTAGCACATTTCTTTCCAATTCAGCTAGCGGCCGCAGTGGAAACAACATTTTGAATTGAGTCCATATAAAAGAGAATTCTGGTTTGGTTTATTACGGTGCGCGTAAGCTGCTCGACCTGTCCATCCAGAATCTGGCGGCTTGTTGGCTTGGAGTCGGTATCATGACGCCGAGCGACCGGCACTGCCTTCGGCTCGGTAGGTTCATGTTTTGGTCGATTGCATTCCGTGCATTTGTCGCGCCACAGCGGTAGACCCGGCAGCAACAAAGTCAAAGCAAAAACCTTCCCCGAGTGTGGACTGCTATGCTAAGTTCTTCTTCTTATTATTATTATAATAATTATTATTATTGGCGTAATGGCCAACGCGATCACGCCGGCCTTTTCAGGACTTGAGTACCGCGTAGCCGGATAGTCACCCCTTGCTAAGGCGGACGGTTCATACGCGGTTAGAACCCACGACGGGCATGCAGATGTGAGGAATGACGGCGGTGCCGCGGGACCGCTCCTATTCAGCGGGTAACTTGCATAATGCCACACTGTCTCCTGCTCGATGCATACGCTGCATGCAGGGGGAAGGATGCACTTTCACAATAAAAAACACCGTCAACACCGTACAAGTGGACAGAGTATTAGTGACAAGGACCCCGGAAAAATGGTCGTTGTGGCCAAGTGGCTGGAGAGTCATTTGTCCCCCCCCCCCTCCCCCCTCATGCCGGAAATAATTGTAGGGCCTGTGACCGATGAGCGTAGGGGTCCCATGGTCGAAGCCCGCGCCCGCCGTCAATTTAAGTATGCTGTTCAATCTCCCAACAGCTGTGTGCCAGTACCCCTCCTCCCGGTCATCAGTTACCATGTACAGGAGCCTCATCTCATCTTTCCCCCGATTCCCCTAATCCGCCACTGTCATGAACACCTTCCTTTCTTTGACCCATGAATCATAACATTCCGGAAGACAACACAGACTTTCCAGTATGCCGGTTGCACGATCAGCTTGTGTTCTAGATGCCGGCGGAACGGTATGTTGAGGAAAACAAGCGCCGGGCTGAACGTGATAATGCGAATAAAGGTTCTGTGCGTGCACAGCAAACCCTCCAGCGTGAGCTAGCGATTCCGTAGTCATTTTTACATTGCAGCGTTTGAACTCATTGCGCTTTTTTGGTTTGATTTGAGAAAATGCAACTTCATCGCCGCAATGTTTGTTAACGGTTTTTTTAAGCGCCACAGCAGCTCATCAGCATTGACCACACGCGAGAAAGAGATAGCGCTATGGAGCAAAAAAGCACGGACGACGGCTGACAGCGATTGGCCGTCTGACGCACCAACACAACTAAACGTTCGACAGCCCCCTCAGGCGAGGGGTATGAGGCAGAGTCAGGGACGGGTAGCTCGAAACGCTGCTCGACAAATTTGCCGTAGGAGGGAAAAAGAAGGCCTGAGAAAATGCGCGAAAGGGCATGATTTCTTCCGTCGCTTTGCACAGGGGGAAGCGACGGAAGAAATCATGCCCTTTCGCGCATTTTCTCAGGCCTTCTTTTTCCCTCCTACGGCAAATTTGTCGAGCAGCGTTTCGAGCTACCCGTCCCTGACTCTGCCTCATACCCCTCGCCTGAGGGGGCTGTCGAACGTTTAGTTGTGTTGGTGCGTCAGACGGCCAATCGCTGTCAGCCGTCGTCCGTGCTTTTTTGCTCCATAGCGCTATCTCTTTCTCGCGTGTGGTCAATGCTGATGAGCTGCTGTGGCGCTTAAAAAAACCGTTAACAAACATTGCGGCGATGAAGTTGCATTTTCTCAAATCAAACCAAAAAAGCGCAATGAGTTCAAACGCTGCAATGTAAAAATGACTACGGAATCGCTAGCTCACGCTGGAGGGTTTGCTGTGCAACGCACAGAACCTTTATTCGCATTATCACGTTCAGCCCGGCGCTTGTTTTCCTCAACATACCGTTCCGCCGGCATCTAGAACACAAGCTGATCGTGCAACCGGCATACTGGAAAGTCTGTGTTGTCTTCCGGAATGTTATGATTCATGGGTCAAAGAAAGGAAGGTGTTCATGACAGTGGCGGATTAGGGGAATCGGGGGAAAGATGAGATGAGGCTCCTGTACATGGTAACTGATGACCGGGAGGAGGGGGTACTGGCACACAGCTGTTGGGAGATTGAACAGCATACTTAAATTGACGGCGGGCGCGGGCTTCGACCATGGGACCCCTACGCTCATCGGTCACAGGCCCTACAATTATTTCCGGCATGAGGGGGGAGGGGGGGGGGACAAATGACTCTCCAGCCACTTGGCCACAACGACCATTTTTCCGGGGTCCTTGTCACTAATACTCTGTCCACTTGTACGGTGTTGACGGTGTTTTTTATTGTGAAAGTGCATCCTTCCCCCTGCATGCAGCGTATGCATCGAGCAGGAGACAGTGTGGCATTATGCAAGTTACCCGCTGAATAGGAGCGGTCCCGCGGCACCGCCGTCATTCCTCACATCTGCATGCCCGTCGTGGGTTCTAACCGCGTATGAACCGTCCGCCGTAGCAAGGGGTGACTATCCGGCTACGCGGTACTCAAGTCCTGAAAAGGCCGGCATGATCGCGTTGGCCATTACGCCAATAATAATAATTATTATAATAATAATAAGAAGAAGAACTTAGCATAGCAGTCCACACTCGGGGAAGGTTTTTGCTTTGACTTTGTTGCTGCCGGGTCTACCGCTGTGGCGCGACAAATGCACGGAATGCAATCGACCAAAACATGAACCTACCGAGCCGAAGGCAGTGCCGGTCGCTCGGCGTCATGATACCGACTCCAAGCCAACAAGCCGCCAGATTCTGGATGGACAGGTCGAGCAGCTTACGCGCACCGTAATAAACCAAACCAGAATTCTCTTTTATATGGACTCAATTCAAAATGTTGTTTCCACTGCGGCCGCTAGCTGAATTGGAAAGAAATGTGCTACATATCACACGCACGTTTGCTTCGATCGTAGCGGTAATCAATCGGGCAGCGTACAGTGCGTTTTCTGAGAATGCATGGAGTGTGTAGACGCAGCCGGTGACAATGCACGCATCAGAATCAAACAGTTTTGGGGTTCCCGCACGCACACACACACACACGCGCACGCACGCATGCACGCGCGTACGCGAGAACGCTCCCCCGAACGCGCATACACGCACGATCGATTTCCGCTACCTTATCGGAAGAATTGCTGGCTTATCTTGTAGCGCATCCTCATGCAAAGCACCGGGAGGGGAGGGGGATCGCGGCATGATAGAGTGGACGGTCACTTTCCCCGCGTTGTGTGTGTGTCGCGACCCGAAAACTCGAGACAGATTTTGGCACATTAAAAATATTTTATTGCCACTATACATCGTGCTACATGATGCTTAGAAGGTCGTTGAAGCATCAAACATGTTCAAATAAAAAAATATTAGATTAGTGTTAGACGTTCTCGTACGCTTGTTTGAAATTGGCTTCTTCACCCTCGATTGGCACGGGCATTAAATGGCCTCATCAGCAGCGGCACGACATAAAATAAACCATCCATACACCGATAATACTTTAAATCCCAAAATGAACCAGCTTCTCCCGCATCGTCAAGGTCACACACAATAAATAAATGCTAACTAACACCCACCAATTACAATACACAACCGCAATACACATATATGAATCAACGCATACACCACAACACCCAATCAGCTAGCGGCGGATGGCACGGGCTGAAGCGCAAGTAAGGCAAGGCAAGGTGGGGAAAGGAAGTGAGAGGAAGAGGAGGAAGAATGGGCGCCAAAATATTTGAATTTTTTTACCGTTTTTTTGCTCCGCCGTCTGAAATAGTTCATCCATTTCTTCAACAGATGGCGCTCGTTCCGCACCTAAAAAGTGCTATAAATACGCTGGCTATCGTAGTTTTGGCAGAAGTCTAGCGTATTTTTTTGCGTATTTTTTGACACAAAACGACGCAAAAAACTACGCAGAAAACTGCTCGAATTTGCGTAGCGGGATGGGATATATGAATATTCAGTAAAAATATATATTTATATATATAAAAAATTTATAAAAAAAATAAGTAAATAAAAAAAATAATAATAAAAAAAAATAGGAACAATTATAGTTTTTGCGAAATAATTTTATTGGACTTAAACGTTAATTAATTATGTTATTTATTATGATTGTCGTTATTATGTAATGGATCGAATTTAATGAGTAAGTAAAGGATAAATTATTCCAGTTATGGTTAATACAACATAAATTAGAGTATTTACCAAAGAATTTTAGAGTTTGTACTGTAAGTAAATATAAAATTTTGGCTAGAGAACTATTAACATCCATACAATCGGATTTGATAGAGCTCGGAGAAGCCATAAGTGAAGAGTATTTAAACAAAATTAACAGTGAAACCAACGAATGCTTTTCAGCGATTGAGTTTCGCATAAACAATTACCAAATGACAAACGATTCCCAAACAGAAAAAATGGCGCATTTCGATATTAAAATTGCAACATCTCTTGTTCAAACATATGATGGATCAAAAGAGAATCTTGACATTTTCATAGATTCTGTAAACTTACTTAAAGAGATTACTCCAAATGATCAAAAGGTAATGCTGGTAAAATTTATCAAAACACGAATAACAGGGAAAGCCAGAATAGGATTACCACGAGATCTGGACAACATCGATGAAATTCTAGAAAATATAAAAGTAAGATGTGAAGAAAAAACAAATCCCGAAAAAGTCATCAACCAATTAAAAACTATCCAAGCAAGACAAACCACTAAAATTTGTGAAGAGGTCGAAATCTTAACTAGCAAATTAAAAGGACTTTATCTAGAACAAAAAATTCCCGAAGAAGTAGCAAACAAAATGGCTGTTAAAGTTGGAGTTGACACACTTAAAGAAAAAATTTCCAACTCTGAAACAAAAATTCTACTTAAAGTCGGACAATACCCAACAATTACAGCAGCTACACAAAAGGTATTAGAAAATGAAATGAAAACAATAATTCAAATCAAGTTTTAGCCTTTAATAGAAATCAAAATTTTTCCACAAATAATTTCAAAAGATTTCCTAACAGCAAAACAATAAATTATAATAGATATAACTCGAACCCAAACTTCCAAAACAGAACTAACAGGAGGTATTATGAAAGTCCAAATTCAAATAGAACGAACCCAAATACATATACCCCAAATAGAAACAGAGATAGACATTTCTATAGGAACCCTAGACAATATAATCAATTTGGAAGACAAAATACACAGCCCAATAACTTCTCAAATCAACAAGCTCGTAGAATATTTACTACTGAAGCTGAAGAAGAAGAGGAACAGAATAATTTTTTAGGCCAAGCCCGGCAGGAATAGAACAGCTGCCGGTAATGACATTGAATTTATCTGCCAATAATTCAACTACAATTAAAGTAGAAAAAGCTGCAAATAAGTATAGTTCATTATTTATAGACACAGGAGCAGCAGTTTCATTATTTAAAATAGGAAAAATTAGATCTCAGCATGAGATAGATAGCAATAACAAAGTTAGACTTACAGGAATTACTAATAACTCTTTAATTACCTATGGTACAATTAGTTCAAATTTAATATTTAACAACGCAACAGTTAGTCATAAATTTCACTTGATTCCAGATATTATAGAAATAGAAGCCGATGGAATTTTAGGAAGAGATTTCTTTACAAAATATAAATGTAAGATAGATTATGAATATTATTTGTTAAATTTTGATATCAATGGAATCTCAATATCTCATCCTATAGAAGACAATTCACTCTTAATTCCAGCAAGAAGTGAAATTATTCATAAAATAGATTTAAAGAATTTAAAAAAAGATTCAGTAGTTCATGCACAGGAAATAACAACAGGAATATTTTGCGCTAATACAATAGTTTCCAAGAATAATCCATGTATAAAATTTATTAATACTACTGAAAAAGATACTATTATTAACACGAAATTTTTCAAACCTACAATAGAGCCAATTAATAACTTTGAAATTTATAAAGTAGCAGAAACTAAAACAAATATGCATAGAGTTAAAGAAATATTAAGCAAAATCAATTTAAAAAAATTATCCAGATATTATTAGTCAAGAAATAAGTAAACTAGTAAATAAATTTTCTGATTTATTTTGTTTAAATGAAGACCCAATTACAACTAATAATTTTTATAAGCAAACAATTACTCCTAAAGACAATATTCCTACATATATACCCAACTATAAACAAATTCATTCGCAAAGCAAAGAAATAGATCAGCAAGTAAATAAGATGTTAGAAAATAATATAATAGAAAACTCCGTTTCCCCTTACAATTCACCAATTCTGCTTGTCCCCAAGAAAACAGGAAACGATAAGAAATGGAGATTAGTAGTCGATTTTAGGCAATTGAACAAAAAGATATTACCAGATAAGTTTCCACTTCCGAGAATAGACATAATATTAGACCAATTAGGAAATGCAAAATATTTCAGCACTCTAGATCTGATGTCAGGTTTTCATCAGATCCCTTTGGAAAAAGAATCGCGAAAATATACAGCATTTTCTACACCAAAAGGACATTATCAATTCACAAGACTGCCTTTTGGACTAAACATAAGTCCTAACAGTTTTCAGCGTATGATGGCAATAGCAATGGCTGGCCTCACACCTGAAATAGCATTCATTTATATCGATGATATTATAGTAATAGGAAGCTCAATGAAAAATCATATAGAAAATCTTACACAAGTATTTAATAGATTACGATACTACAATCTTAAATTGAACCCAGAGAAGTGCAAATTCTTTAAATCAGATGTTACATATCTTGGACACAAAATAACGGACCAGGGAATATACCCTGATGAAACCAAATTCGAAACAATAAGAAAGTTTCCTATACCAACTAACGCAGACGAAGTTAGAAGATTCGTAGCTTTCTGTAATTACTACAGAAAATTTATACAAAACTTTGCAATAATTGCAAAGCCACTAAATGATTTATTAAAGAAAGGCACACTTTTTGAATGGAAAAAGGAACAACAAACAGCATTTGATTCATTAAAGGAGCATCTGCTATCTCCAACCATTCTTAAATACCCAGACTTTAGCAAAGATTTTATTATAACTACAGACGCATCAAACTTTGCGTGCGGAGCAGTTCTCTCCCAAATCACACATGGGCAAGATTTTCCTATTGCATTCGCAAGTAAAACTTTTACTAAAGGCGAAAAGAATAAGAGTATAATAGAAAAAGAATTAGTAGCTATACACTGGGCAGTAAATCATTTTAAACCATATGTTTATGGACGGAAATTTACAATCAGAACAGACCATAGACCACTGGTTTATCTCTTTGGTATGAAAAATCCAACGTCAAAATTAACCAGAATTAGACTAGATCTGGAAGAATTTGATTTCACAATACAATTCGTAGCTGGAAAAAGTAATGTTGCAGCAGACGCATTATCACGAATCGTGTACAATTCAGATGAGTTGAAAGAATTGATCCCAAAAACTAAAGAGGAGGATATTAAAAGCATTAAAAACAATTCAATTATGGTAGTTAACACAAGAGCAATGGTAAAGGCGCAAAAGAAAGTAAGGATACACCAACAGCTGGAAGAAATAAAGAAGAAGTAACTAATCAAGTATTTTGGAAGACAGATAGACCGTCAGAAGTTAATAAGATTTTGAAAATTAAGTCAGAAGTTAAAAGAAATGGAATAGAAATCAAAGTATGTAGTCACAACTATAATAAGCAACTTGGAAAAAGGGTTATCCCTCTTAACAATTCTAAAGGCCAAAATGGAAGTCAAGAAATAGAACTTGCTCTTCTAGATATATGCCAAATTGCTAAGAAATTTAACCGAGACAAGTTAGCAATATCAGTTGAGGACAAATTATTCGAATATTACTCTCAATTAACCATAAAGGAAATAGTAGACACAGCAATTTTCGGTTACGAGATAATTTTGTTTGATCCACCTAAATGGATAACAAGTGAGAAAGAAAAGTTGAAAATAATGGAAGAATATCATGCCATACCCACAGGAGGTCATATAGGGCAATACAGATTATATTTAAAAATTCGTGAAAAATTTAAATGGAATAATATGAAGCAAGATATAATAAGTTACGTGCAGAAATGTGAAATATGCAAAGTCAGCAAAGTAAATAAGCACACAAAAGAAAAATCTATAATCACATCAACTCCAGCAAAACCATTTACCATCATATCAATTGACACAGTTGGTCCATTACCCAAAACAATAAATAACAACAGATATGCAATTACGATTCAATGCGACCTATCAAAATATATAGTGATCATTCCAATTAAAAACAAAGAAGCAAACACGATTGCGAAAGCATTGGTTGAACATTTTATCTTGACTTATGGAAGCTTTTTGGAGCTTAGATCAGACCAAGGATTGGAATATAACAATGAGGTGTTAGGTAAAATAGCCCAAATTTTAAAAATAAAACAAACATTTTCAACGCCATATCATCCACAAACAATTGGAACTCTAGAACGTAATAATAGAAGCTTAAATGAATACCTTAGAGCATTTACTAATGAACATCACGATGATTGGGATGATTGGATAAAATTTTATGAGTTTGTTTATAATACAACACCACATACAGAAACAAAATATACTCCGTTTGAATTAGTTTTCGGTAGAACAGAAAATCTACCACAAGAAATTTATAAACATAAAATCGATCCAGTTTATAATATAGAACAATATTACAATGAAATGAAATTTAAACTACAAAAGTCCAATGAGATTGCACGTAAGAACATAATTATAGAAAAAGAAAAAAGAGAAAAAGAATTAAATCAGCATATAAATCCCATAGATGTAAGCATAGGAGACTTGGTATACTTAAAAAATGAAAATAGAAAAAAATTAGATCCATTGTACTTAGGTCCATTTATAATTACGAATATTAAAGATCCAAATTGTACAATCAAGAATAGTCATACGCAAAAGACTACAACAGTACATAAGAACAGATTAATCAAGAACTAAATGAATAACGCAATTCTTTCGCTCATTCACTCAATCTTACGTTATTCACAAAAACGGGGGAGGTGTAGCATAGGTTCGACACCCGACACTATTAGACTTAGCAAATTAGAATTAGATTAGAATAGCAAAGACACAATTATTAGTATAACATCCGCTATAATAATATGCAGTAAATTCATTACATCCTAGACACAAACCGCACTAAGGCTAGAATGAAACAGCTAATGATAGAATGAAATAGCATGATAAGTGGCGTGATCGTATTCACCAACACACTCAAAAGAAATAGTTTTTACAAGTATAAAATTTTAGATTAAACATTATCAGAACATAAATTACTGTAATTAGATGCACACAAATATTAGACATAAAAGTGCAATATGTTCTAATCCGAACCAACTAGATAAATAGGGAAAATTTAATAGAGTTCATCCAATTGCGCAGTAGGATAATACACATGGAAGGACGATGTTACCTAATGTACGCAAAAAGTCACGTACGCATAATGCGATAGATAGAGCAGGATAATAAATTGTAATCATGCATAACGGAGCGGATAAGCTAAATATGCCCATAAGCGCAATGTAATTATTTCGTATAAAAGGAAGCTCGCGCATAGCTAGAAGAGAGTTGTTGTATCAGTAAAATCACGCAGTCCAGTCCGCCGCGCAAAAATTTAGTCCGCAAATCAATAGAAGCCAACCACGCTATTAAGTTTAAGTAAAGTGGCAAAATAAAGTGAGTTTATATAAAAGTGCAAATACAATCCGTCTTTAGTTTGGAACGGCACTAAGTGATGACAAGTTCACTACACAAGGTTATTATCACAGTTCACTGCGGCCACAGCAGAAGCCAGAGTTATTTCGTCGAAAGGACGTCCTTTGAAGCCATGAGTTGAAATATTTCGATGTCGATGATGATTTTAACATCTTATTTTATACAGTTGTATTTGTTGTTAAAACGGCTACTAATATATGTTCATGAATAGTTTTTTTAAAATCATCGATTGCCGTTAAACTATCAGTGTAAAATGATTTACCAATTAGGAAACAAAACAAAATCCTTAACGGTGCTAGTTTGCCCCGCCTTCCTCTACTTGAGTCACAGAGTTATATTCTAACAATCCTGATAAATACTACTACTACCTACTGCGATATCTACTACTACCTACAGTGTTTATTCATTCCTCGTTTGGACCGTTGCCCTAAGCAAGGATTGACTATCCGACTACGTGTTACTTAATAAGTCACGAAAGTCTGTATAGGCCAGAATAACCCATTACCCCTAAAAGAAGGTTATTTGTTGCAGTAACGTTGTTTTTGAAATGTTATCACAACATTTCCATACATCCGGTTCCATACAGCGGTGGCCACCTAAAGTAGGAGGATATTCTGACTTCCTGAATAGTTCCTTGGATCACTTTCTGGAAAACTTTCCTTACACGTCGTACATGACATTCTTTAGCTATATTTCAACTAAAATTTAGGCCTGTGTGTGGAAAAGTCTCGAAAATCACGGAAAACGATTATCTAAATGTAGTTCGTATCATTTTTCTCCTTACCTTTCAAAACACCAAAAACTATTTTGCATAATCAAACCGGTTTCCATTGCATGGATGTTAACGAAATAAAAAGCATCCCAGCTTCCGCTAAGAATTAAAGCTGATCAGCCATTCCTAGAATTTTATCATATAAACTAGAAGTTTGTTACAGAAATAAAAATTTAGCAAATCGGTAATTTTTTTTTCATTTTAGAATGTTATCAATTATTAATGTAAAATAAATCTATTCAATTTAGCAATTGTAATGATGTTCGTAACGTCTATCTCCTCAGTCTAAAATTACTTAAAACAGGATGCTGGTGTCACTTACACTACTGTGTTTATCAATATTGCGGATCGATGTCATAGCGGAGAACTTGGCCGTAAACGAACACAATCAAACGGATAAACATCTTCATTACTTACCAGAACCTTCAGCTCCGTCAACAATTGAACCTTTGGACCAGGTGATATACATTGTTTATTAGAATATTGTTTGAAGCTGAACTAATTGAGCCAAGCATAATTTTACATTTTTACATAAAGACTCACGATGTTGTACGGTATCAACATATGATCAACAACTCTCCTAACAGCAACTATGTTGTATACTACACTGATAGCAATGCTTACGGACAAAGTTCACAACAGTTTCAAAGGTAAGTTTTAAATATTTTATGCTTTTTGTTTATGTTTAGATATCAGCACCTTTATCAAGTTTAATAAACAGTGTTATGGTGATTTTGAACATTGTTCATCTATAAGTAAACATTTGATGACCAACTGAAATTCTGATGCCTTCCAGAACTTTGTTCAATAGCCGCGTTTCCACACGGCATATTCTGCTAAAAAATATCTGGAGATATCGGACACTTTTTTACATGCCCGCTAATCACTGTGAGATACTGTATTTTGCTGGACTAGTTTTACAAATGTTTGGTTATTGGAGTCCTTTCCGTTTCAAGTTCGTAGGCTGAAACATCAGCCTGTCAGCTGTTTGCATTGAACCCGCCATGCAATTGAAGCGATTTGCGAGGGCTCGCACGCCATACAAGTTCACAGTCCCAGAGCCCTCGCATTTAAGAGCTTGCGAGCCTAAGCAGTTTTCCCCCCTAGTTTTAGAAGTTATATTTATAGCACCCAGAGAGCAGGTATAACAGTGCGATTTGTAGCATACTAAACACCTGAATTTTGACATTTTATTTTGAAAAAATCCACAAAAATTTAAATAGTAGTCTTTTCAACGAATTACACTGCAAAAAAACAGTATAAATAAGAATTCGGATTAATAAAAATACCTTAATTTGGCTTAATTTGATACCCGAATTCATATAATGGGAAGTCAATTTGACAGATGACGAAACTATTCGATCGGTTTTTATATTGGTCGATGTAATTTCATAGACCGATTAGTGAAATGCGTACGCGATACCAATTCGAGTACAGTCTGTTCCCGAGTTACGCGGTTTCTGCGTTCCCGGCGAATCCGCGTAACTCGAATATCCGCGTGAGTTGAATTTCTCGTTTTTGACCAAAATACTATTTATCACTCGCAGTTTTTTTATTTAACTTAGCACTTTTATACACTTTATAATTTATTTCATATGATTTGTGCAGAAAATTCTAATATTTCGGGCTTTTAAGCGATTTCAATTTGTTAGCAAAAATGCAATTTATACCGAACTTGAAGCAAATTGCCCCCTGTGCAAAGCGACGGAAGAAATCATGCCCTTTCGCGCATTTTCTCAGGCCTTCTTTTTCCCTCCTACGGCAAATTTGTCGAGCAGCGTTTCGAGCTACCCGTCCCTGACTCTGCCTCATACCCCTCGCCTGAGGGGGCTGTCGAACGTTTAGTTGTGTTGGTGCGTCAGACGGCCAATCGCTGTCAGCCGTCGTCCGTGCTTTTTTGCTCCATAGCGCTATCTCTTTCTCGCGTGTGGTCAATGCTGATGAGCTGCTGTGGCGCTTAAAAAAACCGTTAACAAACATTGCGGCGATGAAGTTGCATTTTTCTCAAATCAAACCAAAAAAGCGCAATGAGTTCAAACGCTGCAATGTAAAAATGACTACGGAATCGCTAGCTCACGCTGGAGGGTTTGCTGTGCAACGCACAGAACCTTTATTCGCATTATCACGTTCAGCCCGGCGCTTGTTTTCCTCAACATACCGTTCCGCCGGCATCTAGAACACAAGCTGATCGTGCAACCGGCATACTGGAAAGTCTGTGTTGTCTTCCGGAATGTTATGATTCATGGGTCAAAGAAAGGAAGGTGTTCATGACAGTGGCGGATTAGGGGAATCGGGGGAAAGATGAGATGAGGCTCCTGTACATGGTAACTGATGACCGGGAGGAGGGGGTACTGGCACACAGCTGTTGGGAGATTGAACAGCATACTTAATTGACGGCGGGCGCGGGCTTCGACCATGGGACCCCTACGCTCATCGGTCACAGGCCCTACAATTATTTCCGGCATGAGGGGGGAGGGGGGGGGGGGACAAATGACTCTCCAGCCACTTGGCCACAACGACCATTTTTCCGGGGTCCTTGTCACTAATACTCTGTCCACTTGTACGGTGTTGACGGTGTTTTTTATTGTGAAAGTGCATCCTTCCCCCTGCATGCA
The DNA here is from genome assembly GCF_017562075.2 of Anopheles merus. Lineage (NCBI taxonomy): Eukaryota > Metazoa > Arthropoda > Insecta > Diptera > Culicidae > Anopheles > Anopheles merus. The sequence continues at coordinate 23,669 of NW_024427888.1, forward strand.
GCGTATGCATCGAGCAGGAGACAGTGTGGCATTATGCAAGTTACCCGCTGAATAGGAGCGGTCCCGCGGCACCGCCGTCATTCCTCACATCTGCATGCCCGTCGTGGGTTCTAACCGCGTATGAACCGTCCGCCTTAGCAAGGGGTGACTATCCGGCTACGCGGTACTCAAGTCCTGAAAAGGCCGGCGTGATCGCGTTGGCCATTACGCCAATAATAATTTTATAATAATAATAAGAAGAAGAACTTAGCATAGCAGTCCACACTCGGGAAGGTTTTTGCTTTGACTTTGTTGCTGCCGGGTCTACCGCTGTGGCGCGACAAATGCACGGAATGCAATCGACCAAAACATGAACCTACCGAGCCGAAGGCAGTGCCGGTCGCTCGGCGTCATGATACCGACTCCAAGCCAACAAGCCGCCAGATTCTGGATGGACAGGTCGAGCAGCTTACGCGCACCGTAATAAACCAAACCAGAATTCTCTTTTATATGGACTCAATTCAAAATGTTGTTTCCACTGCGGCCGCTAGCTGAATTGGAAAGAAATGTGCTACATATCACACGCACGTTTGCTTCGATCGTAGCGGTAATCAATCGGGCAGCGTACAGTGCGTTTTCTGAGAATGCATGGAGTGTGTAGACGCAGCCGGTGACAATGCACGCATCAGAATCAAACAGTTTTGGGGTTCCCGCACGCACACACACACACACGCGCACGCACGCATGCACGCGCGTACGCGAGAACGCTCCCCCGAACGCGCATACACGCACGATCGATTTCCGCTACCTTATCGGAAGAATTGCTGGCTTATCTTGTAGCGCATCCTCATGCAAAGCACCGGGAGGGGAGGGGGATCGCGGCATGATAGAGTGGACGGTCACTTTCCCCGCGTTGTGTGTGTGTCGCGACCCGAAAACTCGAGACAGATTTTGGCACATTAAAAAATATTTTATTGCCACTATACATCGTGCTACATGATGCTTAGAAGGTCGTTGAAGCATCAAACATGTTCAAATAAAAAAATATTAGATTAGTGTTAGACGTTCTCGTACGCTTGTTTGAAATTGGCTTCTTCACCCTCGATTGGCACGGGCATTAAATGGCCTCATCAGCAGCGGCACGACATAAAATAAACCATCCATACACCGATAATACTTTAAATCCCAAAATGAACCAGCTTCTCCCGCATCGTCAAGGTCACACACAATAAATAAATGCTAACTAACACCCACCAATTACAATACACAACCGCAATACACATATATGAATCAACGCATACACCACAACACCCAATCAGCTAGCGGCGGAAGGCACGGGCTGAAGCGCAAGTAAGGCAAGGCAAGGTGGGGAAAGGAAGTGAGAGGAAGAGGAGGAAGAATGGGCGCCAAAATATTTGAATTTTTTTACCGTTTTTTTGCTCCGCCGTCTGAAATAGTTCATCCATTTCTTCAACAGATGGCGCTCGTTCCGCACCTAAAAGTGCTATAAATACGCTGGCTATCGTAGTTTTGGCTGAAGTCTACCCGCTACGCAAATTCGAGCAGTTTTCTGCGTAGTTTTTTGCGTCGTTTTGTGTCAAAAAATACGCAAAAAAATACGCTAGACTTCAGCCAAAACTACGATAGCCAGCGTATTTATAGCACTTTTTAGGTGCGGAACGAGCGCCATCTGTTGAAGAAATGGATGAACTATTTCAGACGGCGGAGCAAAAAAACGGTAAAAAAATTCAAATATTTTGGCGCCCATTCTTCCTCCTCTTCCTCTCACTTCCTTTCCCCACCTTGCCTTGCCTTACTTGCGCTTCAGCCCGTGCCTTCCGCCGCTAGCTGATTGGGTGTTGTGGTGTATGCGTTGATTCATATATGTGTATTGCGGTTGTGTATTGTAATTGGTGGGTGTTAGTTAGCATTTATTTATTGTGTGTGACCTTGACGATGCGGGAGAAGCTGGTTCATTTTGGGATTTAAAGTATTATCGGTGTATGGATGGTTTATTTTATGTCGTGCCGCTGCTGATGAGGCCATTTAATGCCCGTGCCAATCGAGGGTGAAGAAGCCAATTTCAAACAAGCGTACGAGAACGTCTAACACTAATCTAATATTTTTTTATTTGAACATGTTTGATGCTTCAACGACCTTCTAAGCATCATGTAGCACGATGTATAGTGGCAATAAAATATTTTTTAATGTGCCAAAATCTGTCTCGAGTTTTCGGGTCGCGACACACACACAACGCGGGGAAAGTGACCGTCCACTCTATCATGCCGCGATCCCCCTCCCCTCCCGGTGCTTTGCATGAGGATGCGCTACAAGATAAGCCAGCAATTCTTCCGATAAGGTAGCGGAAATCGATCGTGCGTGTATGCGCGTTCGGGGGAGCGTTCTCGCGTACGCGCGTGCATGCGTGCGTGCGCGTGTGTGTGTGTGTGCGTGCGGGAACCCCAAAACTGTTTGATTCTGATGCGTGCATTGTCACCGGCTGCGTCTACACACTCCATGCATTCTCAGAAAACGCACTGTACGCTGCCCGATTGATTACCGCTACGATCGAAGCAAACGTGCGTGTGATATGTAGCACATTTCTTTCCAATTCAGCTAGCGGCCGCAGTGGAAACAACATTTTGAATTGAGTCCATATAAAAGAGAATTCTGGTTTGGTTTATTACGGTGCGCGTAAGCTGCTCGACCTGTCCATCCAGAATCTGGCGGCTTGTTGGCTTGGAGTCGGTATCATGACGCCGAGCGACCGGCACTGCCTTCGGCTCGGTAGGTTCATGTTTTGGTCGATTGCATTCCGTGCATTTGTCGCGCCACAGCGGTAGACCCGGCAGCAACAAAGTCAAAGCAAAAACCTTCCCCGAGTGTGGACTGCTATGCTAAGTTCTTCTTCTTATTATTATTATAATAATTATTATTATTGGCGTAATGGCCAACGCGATCATGCCGGCCTTTTCAGGACTTGAGTACCGCGTAGCCGGATAGTCACCCCTTGCTACGGCGGACGGTTCATACGCGGTTAGAACCCACGACGGGCATGCAGATGTGAGGAATGACGGCGGTGCCGCGGGACCGCTCCTATTCAGCGGGTAACTTGCATAATGCCACACTGTCTCCTGCTCGATGCATACGCTGCATGCAGGGGGAAGGATGCACTTTCACAATAAAAAACACCGTCAACACCGTACAAGTGGACAGAGTATTAGTGACAAGGACCCCGGAAAAATGGTCGTTGTGGCCAAGTGGCTGGAGAGTCATTTGTCCCCCCCCCCCCTCCCCCCTCATGCCGGAAATAATTGTAGGGCCTGTGACCGATGAGCGTAGGGGTCCCATGGTCGAAGCCCGCGCCCGCCGTCAATTTAAGTATGCTGTTCAATCTCCCAACAGCTGTGTGCCAGTACCCCCTCCTCCCGGTCATCAGTTACCATGTACAGGAGCCTCATCTCATCTTTCCCCCGATTCCCCTAATCCGCCACTGTCATGAACACCTTCCTTTCTTTGACCCATGAATCATAACATTCCGGAAGACAACACAGACTTTCCAGTATGCCGGTTGCACGATCAGCTTGTGTTCTAGATGCCGGCGGAACGGTATGTTGAGGAAAACAAGCGCCGGGCTGAACGTGATAATGCGAATAAAGGTTCTGTGCGTTGCACAGCAAACCCTCCAGCGTGAGCTAGCGATTCCGTAGTCATTTTTACATTGCAGCGTTTGAACTCATTGCGCTTTTTTGGTTTGATTTGAGAAAATGCAACTTCATCGCCGCAATGTTTGTTAACGGTTTTTTTAAGCGCCACAGCAGCTCATCAGCATTGACCACACGCGAGAAAGAGATAGCGCTATGGAGCAAAAAAGCACGGACGACGGCTGACAGCGATTGGCCGTCTGACGCACCAACACAACTAAACGTTCGACAGCCCCCTCAGGCGAGGGGTATGAGGCAGAGTCAGGGACGGGTAGCTCGAAACGCTGCTCGACAAATTTGCCGTAGGAGGGAAAAGAAGGCCTGAGAAAATGCGCGAAAGGGCATGATTTCTTCCGTCGCTTTGCACAGGGGGCGTAACGATGAACTTTTACAAACCTCTTTGTAGTGTTTATACCATGGTAGACCTAAGTTTAATTCCATGTTTATTGTTTTCGTTAAAGATTTAACCTTTAAGTTGGCAACCGGATACGCGGGTATTTTTTTCAACTTCGAACTGCAATTGTTGCGAAAAGATTAAAAGAAGGTGAAAATGTAGATATTTCGGTGTTGAAAAATCACAAATTTAGTTTTTATTCCTCCTTCTTAATCTGTGGCGCAAATAAGAGGTCGAAGGCGTTTCCTTCGGCTCTATTTATACCGCTTCGTTTTCTCCCGCCATCGCCCTTTCCGTTAGCAATGGAGGGCACTGTAGCCCTACGTTGACCTTTGCTGCGGAACCCTACAAAGTCGTATCATGACGAGAAATTGTGTGGCTCCACCAATGTAAACAAACGACGTTGTCACAACATTCTCCCCACCAGTGCGACGCTCACAAGCGTTACACTCTCTTTACGTTTGTTTCGTAACGCCTGTCAACTTTCCTGTCTGATCGACCTGTCACTCGCATTGAACCACGCGGTTCTACACCACCCGCTACGGAAAAAGGATCTTCTACACATATTTGCTCGCTTTTATCCTTTTCGCCGGTCGTTCCTAGTGTATTTTCTGCAAGCCCTATCGATCGTCTTTTGTGAATATTGTTGGCAACAATTTTCTTTGTATTGTAGCCCCTACCCTGCTCCCTAGCGTTGAGGTACAGTATTGTACGTTTATCATTCATCGCTCCTTTGCTCTCTCCAGTTGACCCCGTTCCCTTTCTCTCTTCTAGGTCCCTACACGATAGTTTTGTTGCTGACTGATGATCTATTCCGGACACAACAAGTTTATTGCGGTTCAGCCAATTCTGTAGCGCGCTTAGCAGCGATAAACTTATGATTCGCAAGAGAACTCCTAATATCACTGAAACCCTGCGAGATATCATTAATGCGTAGGGAAGTCCGAAAGAAACCCTATCTACTGCAATGGTTACGTTCTCATTTACCTCTCCCTTTCCTTTTAGCCACGCAAACTTCCCATTCGTCTCATGGTTCAAACAACGTTTTGCCCTCTCACAACGCCATCGTATACCCGCGCCACAGCGGTTCTCGAATGGTTCAACATTACCTTGTTTCGTACAAGCGACGACAGTGGTGACCGGCGCAAAGGTTGCGCAAGGGCCAAAAACTGTCCATCCGAGCCTAGTTTTAGCAGCGATTGGCTCGTGGAATCTTCCTTCGATGCACCTCGATGGCTTTCCCAGATGCATGTTGTTCATGCCGATAAGGATCCGCGGCACTATCCGACTGTACGAAGGAATGGGTAGCCCCTTGAGATGCGGATACTCTTCCGCCAAATCGTGGAGTGACAACGTCTGCGCTGGCAGATTCAGCTTTTCCAGAGTGTGTACCTTGCGTAGGTCGTACACCGTGGCACCCTTGTGCACGCCAGATACCCGCAACGGAAGTTCCATCGAAAGAACGTCCCTGTGGGTTGTATCGTCGGTCCATCTCAACCGTACAGGGTGCGTAGTGCCTTCAATACCCAATTCCTCTATCAGCTCCCGATCAACAAATGTAGCTGATGAGCCTTCGTCTAGAAAGGCGAAGGTGTTGACCGTGTTGTCTTTACCGTAAACTGTGATGGGAATATAACGGAAAAGTGTATTAGTGTTTATCATAAAGTGGGTGTTAACCGAATGTTGTATGCTTGCGCTCGTGCGTGGTGTATCGTCTTCACGGTGTAGTAGTTTGTGGTGTTGGCCTCTACATCCCGCTATGCCACAGGGTGTTCGAACGAAACATTCACCCTTATGCTTTCCAAGGCAGGTTATACATAGACGATATGTATTAACGTGTACGTGGCGTTCCTCTATTTTCAATTCAAGAAACCTGGCGCAATTTGCGACATTGTGAAATGAATCGTAACAAAGTACGCACGTTTTGGCCTGATGTACGTTCACATGATGGTTTGTTAGTGTTCTGCGGACCGGTAGTTGTCGTGGCAGTTCGATATGTGGGGGTTTATCAAACGGGTTGACTTCGGTGCTAGCAGCCACCGCAATTTCGGTCAACCACTTGCCGAACTCTCCTACCGTTTTCCTTGGAAGCCTTGCTTTATGTCGAGCCCACTCCAAACGTCTTTCTGCGGATAGTTTTGCTGACAATTCCTTTAGCAGTGTTACGTTGCAGTCATATTCCTCCAGTCCGGAGGCCTTTATAGTAGCGCACATTTTGCGAACTACCTTGCCAAAGTTTGCCAAAGTTTCCAGTCGATCTGCTCGGACGGGAGGTAGCCTTCTCACTTTTTCTACCAGACTGTCCACTATAAGTTCTGGTCGACCATACTCCGTCCGCAGTATGTCGATGGCTTCCGCTAGACCATCTGGCAAAAGCAGTAGATGATCTACGGAATCTAGTGCAGCTCCTTTAAGTGCCCTTTGTAGGCGGATCAAGTTTTCTTCGTCGTTAAACCCACAAGCAGCTGTAGATCTTTCATACGAAGTGATGAACATGGGCCACTGTTCCACGGTTCCGGAAAATACAGGAAGTTCCTTGGGGGTGTTTTCCCGCGCCGCCTTTTGGCTTGGCGTCAAGGGTGCATCGAAAAATGCGCTCTGTGTACCCTCTAGTGGCTTAACCGTGGAGTTGGCACCGTATGGTGCCGCCATCGCCACTGCTCCAGTCCTACATGACTGGCCGAAACATTTTGTACGGTGCACCTTGATGGAGTCCTCTACCGCGCATATCCACTGCGCGTACTCACGTTCCATTGCAGCGGCTTGGTCTACCGCTATGGTCCGGTCGTAATCCGGAGGGATGCTGGCCGACGCCGGAGTTGAGGGTTGATTACCTCGATCCACTTTCGCCATCGCGCCTTCACTCCGTTGTGGTGAGACTGCTGCTGCTGTAGCTACCCGCGTTGCACCTACCGTTGCCGGTCCGATTCCAACCGGAGTCGGTGTTGAACAACCCAAGCGGTCGTCGCCATCGCGATAAACAGTAGCAGTGGTTCCTAAGTGATCTGTTTCTCGCATCCAGATCTCCGTCTTTTCTGCATATTCACTTATCCGACTGTGGTGGTCAGAAATTTCTTCTTCCAGCTCCAGTTCGCAGAGCTGGAGCTCCAGCTCTTTCTGAGCCTTTTCCACCTCAAATTTCCTCCTTAGGATTTCAAGGCGCTTCTTCTTAACTTCCAAACCTCGGGATAAACTCGCGGATTGCGAGGCTACCTCATCTTTTGCCGCATCTTCCACGACGCTCACGCGCCTTCTTGGGGAAATGCCGGACATTTCGCCTAGCTGCTGCTGTGGGACTACCACTTCACAGCTTGCGTCCTGCTCTGCTCTTGCATCCATTTTCCGCAACGACGGTTCTTCACGGCCTTGTAATGGTCACTCGCGGATTTGCACTACTCCCGACGGCGAGATTCACGTACGATTTATTACACGCGTAGTGTACAAACAATTACGAAGTTCGCGTCCCTACACTTGTTTAGCTACGCGTTGTTCACTAAACTCTCGACGGAGAGATTTACAAGATACTCGCGATTCTGCGTATCACTTCCCTAGAAGATTTAAATACGATTTAACAGTGTGGTGAACGAATTGATTTGTGAAGTGTAACCGACTGTATAACACTAAATTTGTGAAATGTTGCGAAAAGATTAAAAGAAGGTGAAAATGTAGATATTTCGGTGTTGAAAAATCACAAATTTAGTTTTTATTCCTCCTTCTTAATCTGTGGCGCAAATAAGAGGTCGAAGGCGTTTCCTTCGGCTCTATTTATACCGCTTCGTTTTCTCCCGCCATCGCCCTTTCCGTTAGCAATGGAGGGCACTGTAGCCCTACGTTGACCTTTGCTGCGGAACCCTACAAAGTCGTATCATGACGAGAAATTGTGTGGCTCCACCAATGTAAACAAACGACGTTGTCACAACAGCAATAACTTTTGATTCATTGCATTTATTGACCTGAAATTTTCCGTAGCCTCCCAACTTTTAATTTCTGATTTTTTGGTGCATAAGTTGTAATTTTAAACAGCCTGTAAGTATTTTATTTTGATTTTTTTAACTTTACCACGTAAGTTGGCAACCAGCATACCCGGGTATTCCATAAATTTTGTATGGAGAATGACGTTTCTCTTCTTCGTCTTTTCGTATTGTGCTTATTTTCGAGTCAAATTCAAGCGATTCCAAATTTCCATTTGACCGTTATTTTTATAATAAAATGAAAAAACTTAATGAATAAATGAAATAGAAGAGAATATATGGTCGGTATTACTTGCTTACAGCATTAAAATATAGAAAGCATTGTTTACCTATGAAAATCGTTAATTTTTTGCATCAAAACGTGTGGAATACCCGGGTATGCCGGTTGCGAACTTACGTGTGTAAAGCTGGTTGCCAACTCTACGGTTAAAGTTTTTTAAAACATCCAGCTCCAATAAGTTCAGACCTTTTAACTCATTGTTAGAAATGCGTGTTTTAAAGTCAATCTGTTATTTTTATTTTTTATTTATTTATTTTGATTTATTCAGTATCGGTACCCCTTCATACAACAAAACCAGCAAATAGCACGATAATGAATAATGATATGGTGGTGCAACTGGCAAAGTGATTCGATGTAGAACTAGCGAAGTGGTTGGTAGCATCACGGATGAAGCATGAGAATGAATGGGAGCATGAGGGGAGGGAGTGAATCCGAATGTTGATTTCTATTTTTAGCTCTTTTTTCGCATGGGTTTATCCTTCACGTGTGTTCACTATTTCCGAAAATGGTCTGTATTTCGTTGATATTTTCGGGGATAATTCGTTAACGAATTATCAAACTTAGAAATTTTGAGGGGGGGGGGGGGCGAAATGGTGTACGAATCATACACTGCAAATTTTCTAAGTTTGCTGCAGTTACATTTTTTACTGAAAGCTATTGAGTAATACATGGTTTTGTCGTTTCAGTGAATATCAGTAAAATAAATTACTGAAAATGCAGCTATTTATTCTGTCAAAACGACATGTCTAAGCCTTAAAAGAAAACATAATACGATGCCCGCTTGCTCGTGATAAACAAAAACTTGATTTGGTAACCTCTTACAGACCCCCGATAAAATTTTAGGTGCGTATTCGGCTTGCGGGATTAACGTTTTGGTTGAGAAAAATCTTCACACCACTTTGCTGTTCTTGTTGAAATTTCGTGGTAACCGTGAGTGCATACCAAATCAACAAACTTGTTTCGACAAAATACAGTTTACATCTGTATAAAACTTTATGAAACAGAGATGAACATGAGCAGAATGGACTGCCACCCTGCGCATCTATAAAAACACCAATTTCAATTCCTTTTTTTCGCCAATTTTTAATTGATATCAATGACTAAACAATCAGTAATATCAGAAAAGCTTTGTGGTATGTTCAAATTTTTGGGTAGCGTGGATACGGTTTCGAAGCGGACTTTCGACACTTGATCGTCTAGACCAGGTATGTCAAACTGGCGGCCCACGGGCCGCATGCGGCCCGCGTCGATTCTGAATGCGGCCCGCGAGAGTATTTTGAGAATTGCTAAAAGCACTGCAAACCATAAATCTGTTATTACTATTTGTCAAAGTGTATTAAATTTTCCAGAGAAAAACAATCCTTCTGTTGGTATATTTTTCGAAGCTAACATGAATGTATCCATAGCATCTCATAAACTTATTCTACACAAACGTACATATCAATCGAGACCCTTAAGAATCATTGAATCGAATGCAAGCTCAGTCGTATTATGCTTCGATTAAATTCTGAATATTAGCATAATTTTGTGCACACTCGATTGCACATTCTGTATGGAAAAAAAATTTGCGTCAACTGTCTACAAACGAAAAAGGAATGAAAATAACTTGTTACACACACTAGGAAATTCTTCAACAACTAGTGATTGATTGTCGGAATCGCATCCACGACTCAAAACCATTTCCGATCATAGCTATTCCGACTTCGAATCCGGCCAAATCAAACCAACAGTTCCGTTCGGTGCCGTCCGAAGCCTATAGAGCCGTTTAGAGCCATTCGGAACCGTTGGAGTCATCGGTTGTCCCGCCGAATTTGACAATCTCCATGCCCCCGACTGTCGAGTAAAGGATTCATTCGGCTCCGAATGTTTTCCCACCTTAGAATGTTACATCATTGATATTCGATTGGAGCCTCTTCTGTTTTTTGTCATAATCATGCCACCATAAATGTTAATAAAAATGATTTTAGCCAAGTTGGAATTATTTGTACCCAACATTCAGCAAGACGAATTAATGTAATTTCCAACCTCCCCAAAAATCAAAACCAAAATGATATGATTACGCTCAAGCCTAAAGGATTTAGATTAAGGATAAACATAATCGAAATGCCTAAGCCTTGCAATACAAAGCTTATTAATAGATTAGCTCACACAGTCCTCAATTCCTCAATTCGCCAATCATCTCCCTTTAAGTGTCAAAAATAGAATTGCCGATCTGTATGGGATCACACACCACGACTCTTCGTGAGATAAAATTATCGTAATTTAAGAAAAAAGTTATTCGTAAAATACGGGTTCTTGTTATAAGAAATGAATATATCACCAGAACACTTGGAACTTGGAAATTAGCGAAAAATAATGTTTCAACACGTGTTATTACAATTTTTCTCTAGATCTGTCAAAAAATTGCAAGAAAATATTTTTGTTATTCATCCAGTGATGGATAGCTCGGATTGTTTGAAAAAGAATCACTGTAAGCTGCTAGACTTCTCCTACTTCAGTGAAAAAGTGTGTTTGACAGATATTTTTTAGCAGAACTGCCGTAAGAGAACGCGAGTAATGAAAAATGTTCTATTTTTATAATAACATTGAAAGTTCATTAAAAAAATTTCTTATATAAAAAAGAGCACATATAAAAATAATATCGCCAATTTGTACATAACAAACGATTCCAGATAAGAAGCGAGGAGTACTAAAAGACAATTTGTTTAACAATAAAAATCTAAAAAGTATGTTACATAAACAATGGGGTATATTTTCCATTCTCAACTTTGCGGCCCGCGAAACACTGAAAATTTGTACTAGCGGCCCTCTGATGAGATGAGTTTGACACTGCTGATCTACTAAATGTGAGTCAGTGTATTTTTCGCTCATCCCAATTATCTTTACACGTGACAATGGTAAATCCGTTGCATACTCATCTCCCAAAATGTTTTCTACTTCTTTCCTGAGTTCATCTAATTTAACCTGAGCAGAACATTGAACATACACCTGACCGTCCTTGCCGTTACGGAATTCCGACACCTTCTGCTTCCTTGGATCCAGCTTAGCGCGAAGGTCAGCTCTTGTCTTATCACAAGATTGACCCACCGTTGGTACAATAACCAGAGTCTTACTATTCTTATTTTTGTTTGCTAAAATGGGTCCAGTAACCTTGTAAATCTTGGGCGTCGAATTAACATTCCCCGAGTCAATACGATTAATAATGGTTTGAACATTACTGTTCCCACTATTCGTCCTTTTTCTTTTCTTAGTCACTGTAGCCCAACTTTCATCCTCTACTGTTTCTCTGGCCTTAGTATCGTCAAAAGTTGCACGCAAGGCTTCCTTTGCCTTATTTGAGCATTCTACCGCACTCAAGCTTTCACGCAATGTTTGCTCCAATTTGCGTTCCACTTGTGCGCAGAGTTCAGTTTTTAGAGTCTCGATTCCCTTTTCCGAGGCACTCGATATCCATACACTCACATTCGACTCCAATTTTTTTATGGATTGTGTGAGTAAATCGTACGATCCACTCACATCTACATCCATACCCGCCAAGCCCAATTTGTGTTCTAAACATCTATCACACATATAAAGCACATTCTTATTCTCGTTAATTATTTTGGCTGCTGTTTTCGAGAGCGAGGGGGTAACGCAGCGACGATGAAAGCTGCCACCACATTTCCCCGCACACAAAATTGGGTCATCGTTTATTAAAAATACGGCGGAGCATGCTAAACACTCCATGCCGTAAAAACAAAATTCGGGCGAGCTGTTTTTGAATTAAAAATTATCACACAGACATGAAAAAAAGGTAACAGCAAATGCACACAAACACTACTCTACTACAGCCTGCGATATCAAACGATTACACTCGTGTACACGTCTTGACAAACGGACAACGATACGTATACTAGCACGAACACAAACACATACCGAGTAAAGATTAATAACTTTCGACAACGCAGTGACGCTGTCGACCGAGATACTTCACCCGTGTTTTAAATTCACAAAACAATAATACAAATACTAAACAATGATACCGCAGGTAGCACTAACATTAAGTAACAAGTAGAACAAAACAAAATAACACTTAGCTCTCTATTTCACAAGTTTTCACAGTTCACAAACGGGAGCTACACATTCACAGGACTGCACTTGTCACCATTCACCTCAATTAATTCATTCAGCAATTGGCATTTGACTAGTTAACAACGTTTATTCCACGTCCGAAACTTTAACTCGCACACACATAACATCGAAACCTTACAACAGTTTCCAACAGGTATATAAACTTAAATAATTAAAAAACATATTTTAACAATTTTAATATTTTTTTGTTGCACGTGGGTAGAAAACATTTTTTTCTGAGGAAAATTTCAAAATTTGAAGTCCATATGGTTTCTTAATCCAAAGTTATTTTGGAATAAAGATGCGAAACTTACACGGGTAGACGGTCGTACACATGACGGTTAAGCAATTTTGGCTATTTGGGTTGGTACATCCCACAACCTTACTAGGAGCAATTAAAATTGAAAAGCAATTAAAAGCACCTATTGCCACGGAAAATAAATTTTTTTTGTCGGTTAGTTCACCGCCAAAATCTTTCAATATCCAAATTTTTAGCAATTCTAGTTCTAACCGACTGCATTGTAATTTCTTTGGTAATTCATATCAATCTTATCTCGGTGCTTTGAAATACATCGGAATTCATTTAAAAAAGTAGCTATCAACGTGAAAACAACTTTTTTATCATATTGTGTTCTGAATAAGATTAAAACACTTATTTTATTTTAATTGCAAAAGATGTTTATCTTGTTTTAATTAATGTTGTTTTAAATCTTAGCAATAGCAATTTGACAGTTGCCGACATAAAGTGTCTACTGCCAACGCTTCGAATTTATCCACGATTTTATCTGTGTAATCTGTTTTTGTTCTAATTGATTTGCATCTTGTTGTGTCCGTAAGTGAAGTTTCGTGACCCTACTATTGTTTTCCTGACGACTACTACTGTGTTCACGATATTTTTGCCTTCTATTCGTGGCTCCTTCGACGTTTATCCGCAGCTGCATCAAAAATGGAAGATGTGTGTTATGCTTGTTCTGAAGCACTGGGGCCGGTAGAAGGGTCAATTACGTGCCTGTATTGTGAGGGTACTTACCATCTGGGGTGCACGAAAGTGTTTCTGTGATCGATTAAGTGAAAACGATACCTTCTCTGCACTGGAACTTCATTGGATGTACTAATGCAATGGGTAATCTGCGAAGCAAAGTGTTCAAGGGTACGGGTATGCAAGTCGGGTTTGAAGCTGCCCTCACAGCTGCCGTTGAGGCCATGAAGTCTATTTTAGTCCCACCGGTAGTGCAGGAGATTCAGGATGCTTTTGCCGGATTTGCCGCGTCTCACTCAGCATTCTTCCAGCACTGCTATCAATTTCCCCAGATGCACTTCCAAAACGAAAAAGAGGGAGATTATTTCGCGAAGTAGTTGCATCCTCAGATACTATTATGTTTGCTGTAATTAAAGTTTGGGCTTATTCACTTAAAAGACTACATTTCATTAAGCGGTCTGAATGGGTAGAGAGTAACAAAGAGAAAAAATGTGCCTTGCTTTTCCGATGACAAGTCATCAGTTGTCTAGCTGGGTGACAGTCGTCACCACACGTTTGCAGTTCGCTGTTACACATACACAACATTTCCTCTCGGCTTTAGAAAATAAGAGCTTATGGAAAAAACGTCGATGATGGCAGAACTATTGTTGATTGATGATGATCTTGTTGTAGTGATGGACTTGCAGGAGGCGTCGCAAAGGTTTGATCTTCGGAATCGGCGCTAACTGATGATTCAGTAGGTTCGGGATCAGTAGAGGCTGTTGCTGATGCAGTTTCGTTAGTGTAGAAACGGAATCGTCTGTTCGCAATGCCGATAGCAAGACTTGTCTGTTATATGCATGCTCTTCAAATGACCAAATAATGTGATCGATGTCATGATAGCCTTTTCCGTTGGAACGCAGCTTGGAATCAGCTAGGTTAATACGAAATAAGTGGGCATTTAACGCATAGTGATTTGACATCAGATGCGATACCAAGCCTCTATCCAGTGGCGGATTTAACGGTACGCGGACTGAGCGGCCGCGGGGGGCCCCGTCAATTTAGGGGCCCCGTGAATGGTAATTCCAGCATATGCAAAAGTGTGTACAGTAGCCTCATCGAAAACTTCTGTGCCCAATAGGGGCCTCATGGCGAATTTTATAATTTCGTTTCCTAGACTTGAAAAAAAGATCAAGTATAATTATTAGTTGTTAGGCAGTGTGTTAGATCGTCATCAGGAAGTTTGTGATCTAGTTTACACTGTACTCTAGTTTAAATTTCCATTTCCAACACTGTTAACAAGGCATACAAGATGCTAGGTTTAATCTTTCGACAATTATGTGAATGTAATGATGTCTTATGTCTTAAGTCGTTGTTTACTGGTGTGCTCGTGCATGGAGTATTGCTCAATTCTTTGGTTTCCGAATTGCACTACGATGATTAACACAATAGAGGCAATAAAACGGAAGTTTACAAGACTTGCCTTAAAAGGCGACAATTCGGAGGACTTAGAACCATACCAAATTATCGCTCGCGTTGCCTTCTGCTTGGCCTATAGAAGCTCAAACACCGTTTTAAGGTAAAACAGTGTGTATTTGTTGCTAAAGTATTCGTCTAAAAACGAATTAGACCTTTTTTATTCTAGAATAGCAACATCTACGTGCCATCGAGACCTCTTCGCTCTCATAACTTGCTTGTTGGTGAGAGCAGACATACCTTATATGGATACAATGAGCCGTTACTAACTATGTCAAGGCAATTCAATACACGGTCCTATCACTTTGATTTAATTCAAAGACCAACATTTAAAGAGAATATTTTACTAATTTACAATTTTGACGACACCAGATTAAAGCAGATGTTAGGGAAATAAGTTAGGATTAGGTGTTAAATAATTAATAATAATAAATTATTAAATTAAATTATTAATTAATTAATAATGATAAATTAATAAACTAAATTATTAATTAATTAATAAATTAATAACCTATCCGAGTAGTCCAGGGATCAAACCCCCCCCCCTCCCGGCAGCAAACCGTCACGCTGAGTTTAAAACAAAGCCAAGTGTAATACCCTCCCTCCCCTCGCTCGACACCAACAGGGGGCCTCAACTTCTTTTACCGCTTAGGGCCCCCGATACCCTAAATCCGCCACTGCCTCTATCCGCTTTAATTGCTTTGAACCAGGTGAAGCGACCTTGGCCGCTACGATAGAGGCCGTCGATGACAGCTGATAACGGCGGCCGTATCCGCACAGGCGGCTAAAGAACACGAACCGTGAAGTAGGAGAGAAGGTGAGAGAAAGATGATTGTGAGAATGGAGAGAGGACAAGGTGGATGATCGAAGGAGCTAAGGGACGATGGCGGTAAAAAGATGAAGGAGATTCTGGTGTCGGTGCTTGGCTAGAGCAGAAGTGTAGAGAATTAAAATAAAAAGTTTGGTGTTGGGGATCATAAAAATTAGTATTTTATTCCTTATAAATAGTTCTAACCGTTTCACAGGGTTGTAATACAACATTTAAAGACGATATTGAGCGATGATGTCGCCCCAGTTCATATGCATGCTACATAGCCTGCCATCGATCCATACGTAATTGCCTCGCTAGGCCTAGAAAATCTTGTGGGGTTATCGATCTATCATACAACTGTCTTTCTCGAGCCCCGGCTATGGCAAGTAGGTCAGCTATCTCATTTCCTGGTATGTTGCAATGCGAAGGAATCCATATTAAGTATTTGCTTTTTATTGAACCAACCGTTCGGAGGACTTCCACAGCACTTTGACTATCTGTAAAGATGCAAAAATGGTCGGGTGTTCTTGAGCCTATTACTAATAGTGCATAGAAACTTGCTGCGAGTTCTGTGATGTATAGCGAACATGACTGTTTCAGATTAAATGATACTCTTGAGTTGTCCTGGAGTTAAAGACGCTGTTGCGAAGATCGTTTTTGCAAAAGGTTTCTGAAAACATGACTGTTTCAGATTAAATGATACTCTTGAGTTGTCCTAGAGTTAAAGACGCTGTTGCGAAGATCGTTTTTGCAAAAGGGCTAAGATTTAGAATTTAAAACGGAAACCAAGTTTTTGTAGCGAATTCTTGTTTCTTTATTCTATCATTATAAAAAAAAACGTCTTGGCTTCTCCGCGATTTGTTCCTTTTTTGGAGAGCTGGTTGTTTACTTATATTTGAGTGCCGTCTATTTTCAACAATCTCTTTTCCACGATTTCTCTTTACGCCATCTAGTGGACTCTGATAGCACCGATAAATATTAAAAATTACAGATGTTCGGAATCATTCAAACATCAACAATCCGCTGTCAGTTAAGGCCCAACAATAATATCCGTTCCCCATCTACCGTTTTTGAAGAGTAAAGACGTTTAACAGCTACTACTCTTATAGATTCACAAGAATGATTTACCCCACCAATACCATATTTAATTTAATTTTTATTTCTTTTTTTTAATTTAATTTAATAATTTACTCGGTTGAATACTCCAGGTCCTCTAACACTCCTACGATCTCGACAACCGAACCAGGAATACACCCTTAGAGTTTATTTACTTGCAGACGATCGTTCACCGCTACACGGATACGCTTTGGGAGTACTCTCAGCACATCTTTTACCGATGCATATTTCGTATCAAATAATTTTTCAATTGCTCTAGTTTCAAGAGGTTTGGCACTAGGCATAAAATAAACACGAAATTCACCATCCCATGATGTAGGATATGCACGCGCTGTCGGTTCTACGTTCACTTTTCATTTTTTTTCAGCATCTTGAAGGCTTTCAAGCTTTCTTTTAGATGGATCAGCTTTAGCTTTTAAGAGTGTAAATCCCTCCGTATCATCAGACCCCATATAATCTGTCTCTATTGTAGCCAATTTTTTTATACGGAATTACTTTTCTAATATGAGGTTACATATGCACAAAGTTTTATTTTGGTTCACCCAACAAGGCAAAACAAGATACCACTACACATACATACTAACAGTACTAATACCAACAGATTACTATGCACGGTATACAACACAGCATCATGTAGATGAGAGTCACCTGGTACTCGATTCTCTCTCCACTCACACTTCGACTGCTTACTAACTTATGCGTATAAGCGTACTAACGTACGTGCCGCAATTTTCATCACAGAAATGAGACAGTTTTGTATGTATTTGTGTGATCTGCTGTAGGGAATATGCGGAGCGAGCAGGAATATGTTCGATCTCGTCCAAGGTTAGAGGCAGAATGACCCAATCCTAATTGATTGAGGGTAAATGTTTTGAGGTTATAAAGTTTTTTTTTGAGAAGGTAATTTACGAGGTTCAAGAGGTGAAATGCGGCGGCCGCGTGGTAACATGCCCATCGTTGGTTCAAACTACATATGGACCGCCCCCCCGTAACAAGGACTGGCTATCCGGCAGCGTGGTACTGAATACAGATATTCCCCAATATACGATATTAATGCGGACCGGAGGCAACAGCGTATCTCGAATATTAGCGTAAGTCAAATTTCGAGATTTTCAGTCAAATTATAGCAAATTTTCGTATAATTTTGCTTGCAATGGGATTTAGCCACTAAATTAGCTATTTGATCTGTATCAATTGAAGATTACAATTTAAAAATGGTTTTTAAGATTCGGTCAAAAGAGAATTTATTTTGCATTTGACATTTGATGTGTGAAATCAGTACAAATTGCTTAACGAACTGTTAAATTAAGAAAATCACGCATACCAAAATCGCGTGTATCGAGTATGGCGTATATCGAGGAATACCTGTACAGATTGTTTTCAAGTCAGTTTCGAATTTAAACGTTGTTATTCACTGCATGCAAGATGTTAATCCATCATCATCCACATCATATGATATTTCGTTTACATCATAATTTTGAAATTCTTCATCATCCACATCAATATGATATTTCATTCCCATCATAATTTTAAAATTCTTTGCGTCTCAAGCTGGATTGAGTTTGACAGTTCTTTGGGATGTGTTTAAAATCATGTGTAAAAACTGAAATTTTATTATGAAGCAAATACACCATTCGATGGCTGTTGAAAACCATCTTGGAGGCGGTGAATAATTATGTGCACATTAGAAAGTGACTTGAAAACCCCTGTAAGTCTTAAAAATCTTATAGGCCTGCATGACCGCGTAGGACGTTACGCCAAATAGAAAAAGAAGACAAATTTACGAGTGAGTCGATGAGCTTTGATCGGATAAACTTCTAACGACGTTGACTTCTCCTGTCGTTATTTGGTGAAGAAAATATTTATTTATCTAATGACCAAGTTTTTTGAAATTCGGTTAGCTTACTCATACGTTCAAATCGTTCTTCCAATGCAACTAATCGTGGCCTTGCTAAATTTGCATTCACTTTTGGACGTTGAGGAATCCAAACAAGATATGTAAATTTTATAAAAGGAAAGAAAAGGAAAAGAGTCAAATTGAGAAGGCAACCACATTAGTTTCAGACGAGACAAGTAATGGGTCTGATGATACAGTCATGTCTGTCTAGAGTTCAAATTTTCAATGATTTTCAGTACATATATCGGAATGAAAGACAAAACCAAAAATTGAGGGCCGCATGCCGCTTGCGGGTCAACCTGCAAGACATTTAGTTTGGAGACCCATGTAGGATACCGTGAGAGACATTTAGCTGCGTCAGTTTGTCTTTGCTCATGGTATCATAACATGTAATCATCACGAACGTTCATAACATCATCAGCATGAGCAAAAGATAGAAAAAAACTCAGATCTTGCGTTGAAGAGAACGAAGTATGAACAGATGGTTTATAAATAACGAACTGTACCTTAATGCGGTAGTTTATCTTACCACGCACACGCATGGTTTGGTGGGAGAATTGAATGTGATTTTTTCTCACAATTTTGTTTTGATGTATACCAGACTGGTCGGTGGATGAATCAGTCTGTCTGTGAATTTTGTTAGCGCCGGATAGAAATTTGCTCGGTCGGTTGTTCACTTATAACAGTCAAATTTAGTTATCGATAGTTCTGATCGCGCTAACATTCGTGTGAGACTGTAGATTATACACTTTGATAGCATTGTTAGTTATTAATCGTTGCTTTTCTTTTAGCTAGTCTTCGGCGGAGCCACTTGATTTCAATACTGTACGAAGTGCTTACATTTAAAGATATATTATCAAGATGAAGACTTTGATTGCTCTGTTAATGCGGACCGTGATCAATCAATAAATCAAACAAACTTTTTTTCAATGGACGGGAAAAACGAATCTATGAATCTATCTCTGCCCCATGTGTTTTGTGATGGTCTGTTATGTTTGACCAACATATCAGCGAACATTTATAACCTTGCATTAATGATATTTGCGTCTTAAAACCCTTGGATAATTGCAGCGAATCAAGTTTAAAGACAAACTAAAATAAACAAGATTAATGATGTGTACTAAATTGGTGCTGCTGCTCTGGATGGTGACTATATCTGAACATTTAGCCATGATTACTAGCAATCCCATCGGAGGTAACGTTTTCTACGAAGAAAATTGCCATCAGAATGGGATGCTTGTTTTGTATCGCATCAAATTAGTAACTAGATGGTCAAAAAAACTCTTTCCTAAACACTATCCAGAATTTCGGCCTCCTCCACATTGGAGTATGACGTTAGGTAAGTTGAATGTCTAGATTAATTTATAGTATTAGGACATCAATTATGACGTGCATCAAATAACGAGGTCAAGTGATTTAAGAGCTGTTGATTTTGTAATGATGGGACATGATATAAGTATAGCAATTGATTTTGGCAGATCAAAAGTTGAATTGAATCAGAAGTCTAACTTCGGTTTCGAGATTGAATCAAATTAGACGATTGTAACATAATAGATGAAATGTATTTTTATATTGTGATATTGTAATTATTTAACTACAAATAATTATAATTATTATAATTATGATTATAAAAAATAATTATTTATTACAAATAATTTAACTAGAAAAAAAATTTACAATATGGATGGATTGATGGATGGTATATTAGTGTTATAAATGAAGCTTCAAAAATAAAACTATATTGAATATGAGCTCACTAAACACAAATTATTTGAACGTAAATAATATGCAGCCACTTTCCCAAACACGATCGAAGCGGGAACGATCGACGGAGGAAAATAAAGTCATTTCTCGATTGGCATTTATCTGTCATACTTAGACTTTGGTACAAAACCTCTCGTACGTGTAATAAGACAAGAGTGCGGTTCTGTCACCTTTCACATTTATTATTTAATTTATTGATTTTCTTGGCTTTATCCGAAAAAAATCATTCTTTGTTTACTATTTGTGTAGTTTATATTCATCATTATCAAGAAATTCAATACGCTCTATTGACATTGATAGTAAAAATCTACTCTGGAGCAAATCGGAATTGAGCATGCCTAATTCCGATTTTCCGACTGCCATCTATCTGTCAAACCCTGTTTGAAGGATCGATTCCAAAATCGAATGACAGTTTTTTTCCTGTGTCTAATAAGGCCTTAAAGGTCGACATGAGAAACTCATTTTTTACATATGGTAGCACATTTGCCTCTCAAATTTAAAAATAGGTAAAAAGAGCAGCGGATTTGATATTGTGGTTGTGTTGAAATATGTTTAGCATTGTATTAGTGCTTGAATATGTTTGCTTAGAAGTTGAAATATAAATTAAACCAAAACATATGAAATAAAATACATTTATAAACATAACTAATATTTTGAATGTAACTATCAATACGGTCATGCCGGTGCCAATGCAGGTTTTCGAGACATATTTAGTAGCACACAGCCACATATTTCCTCCACAGAGGAGGATGGTGGGGGGGGGGGGTGTCCATATGAGGCTTGAATAATCGATGGACATGGTATTCTTGATATTTACTACGGGACTATCCTTTTAACCCATATATGTAGAATATTTGAAGTATTTTTAAGAGTATTTGTACATGTACTGTAATCTATTTTAGAGCGAATTATAATCAAACTATTTATATTTAAATTATAAATTTGTAATTTTAATTATACTGACGCAAACCACCTAACAATATGCCCGTCATGGGTTCAGACCCCTAATGGACCGGGCCGTTATATGCAGGACTGCTTGTCCTGCCATGTGTAATCAGCAGGGTAAAGCGAAGCAAAATGGGCATATGGGGCAAATTGGGCACCTTCTATTTAAGCATGATTTCACTACACAGATAGATTCCAATGATCAAAATGTATTGATTGGAGTGTTCTATGAACACCATGTAAGTTTTATAACCCTCTAATTACAAATAACCAAGAAAAATGCAGATTAAGATTTAGTAACATATTGATATATTTTTTTCCGCTTCGAAAATAAGCTTAAACCAATGTCACAGGGATGCGTGAAAGTTTTAAATTATATTTTTGTAAAGATATGCTATTCCTATACAATTTATCTTAAAAGTTTGCTTGCAAACTTCAACGAGAGAGGTAAAAGTAAGGCTCAGCCCTCTACGTTACGCTAACGTTACGCGTAACGCCTGTTTATCTCAAACCCAAGCACCATTTTTGTTGAACGCCTGATTTAATCGTCTTGGATGGGCCAATTGACCGATAATTCTGGCTTAGTATTAATTATTTTTATGTATTATTATGAAAGGCAGAAAATTGAAATAATTATACAAAAGTTCAGTAATCGATCACAAAAATTGTGTGATATATCATTTAAAAATATTTAAAATTGATATTGAATTATTATTATTTTACTATCATTAACATCAGTGAGTGTTAAAACAACTTCAGTAATTACTCAAATCATTTAAAATTAAATTATATATATTTTTTTAATATTTATTTTTTATTTGCCCACCTCTTGGTAAAACCAGGGCATTGAATTGGTAGGGCATGTAATTTCATAGTTAATGTAGTTAATCAATACATCTCATATATTTGATATACAAAATATGATGTGAATATATTTTATTTCCTTCTTATTCATAATGCTAATTAAATTTAGTTTCCATTTTAAGGGTTTTTACATTCCCATGGTTTTTGTTTGTGAAGCACAGTGTAATGATGTACAAAAATAAAACTTTTTGGGACTTATATTTGTAACAATTAGCTTAAAGTATCATTACAGCTAATTTTTTTTATTCAAACACTCTAAAACAGTTGCTTGCATGGACGAAACTGTAATAAAAATGTTGTTTGGGAATATTTTAAGAGATGTAACGCTTCTCCAATGTAACGTAAAGGGCTGAGCCTTTCTTTGGTAGAAGCGTTACATCCGTTAAAATATTCCCAAGCAAAATTTTTATTACAGTTTTGACCACGCGACCGACCAGTATACATTGATTCAATAAACAATATTTTAAATTGCAATGTAAAGAAAGTTAATTGCTTTAAGATGAATCGATTTCTTTAAGAATTTTTAATTAGAAGTAAATAACAGGTTTCATATTTATCATTGTTGTATTATGGTTTATGAGAAATAGTCTGAAAGTATGAAGTTCGTAAACACCCTTAAAGCTTTAAATTAGAGCAGGGGTCTACAAACTTTTCAATTCGTGGGCCACATTGCTTCGTAAATAATGTTTTTGAAGACCATTTTGACGTTACTTTTGGTAATGAGAACGTTGAAATCTCGTTTTCATATGAAAATACTTAATGAATATTTTGAAATCATCCATTTTTATTTTATAGTAACTAGATTTTTGTCTTGGTTTAGTAAAAATTAAAAATTTAATGAAAATTGTGAAAGTAATATAATATTTACAGTATCCTTTGCAACACCACTGTGGGCCGCAATTTAGGCTTTCGAGAGCCGCATGCGGCCCGCAGGTCGTAGTATGGAGACCCCTGAATTAGAGTAACATTTCCAATAGGTAAAAAATATTAAATATCGAAAATATATTTAAAAAAATGGAAATGTATGTAATATAATTATTACCTTTTCAATCTATGTTTCCGGTCATTTTGAATAAAAATAACTTTAGATGCGAGGGCTTTTATTAAAAGTGAGGTTAAGGAAATTTAATAAATACTTGTATATATTTCATTTTCCTTTTTTATCAAAAGCTCAGTAAATAAATTAATAAAAAAAATTTGTTATTCACCCTTTTTTATGTAAAAGATTGTAAAAATTGTAATTCTTTAAGTTGTTACAACTCTGATTGATGTTAAAAATGATAGCCTAATAATAATATAATAATTTTTTTACTCATAAATTATCAATGAATTTTATCTTTATTAGCGCTTGATGTACTTTATTATGTTGGTTCAAAAATTGTTGCTTTTGTAATTATCATAAACAAACAATATTAAAACTATCATAAAAATAAACAATATTAAGACATGATTATCTATTAATTGGCTCATCCACGGCGGTAAAAACAAGCGTTCAAAAATGCTGCTTGGGTTTGCGATCAACAAGCGTTACGCGTAACGCTGAGAAAAGTAACAGTTTTTGAGCAAACATAAAAAAGTACAGCAATTGCGATTAAAGATCAATTCATTAAGAATTACAATTATAACAATTTTAAACACAAAAAGGATTAATAATGAAAAAATGAATAATTATTATGTTACCCAGCTATCGATAAAATAGGAAATTGAAAGAAAAAAGTATTTATTAATCTCATTTTTTGCTTTAAAAATAACCTTGGACCTAAACTAATTTTTATTCAAAATGGCCGGAAACATAGATGGAATAGGTAATAAATATATTTTATATATTCATTTTTTTGTGTATATTTTTAATATTTTATATTTTCTGCTTATTGGAAATGTTACTCTAATTGAAAGCTTTAAGGGTGTTAACGAACTCCATACTTTCAGACTATTTTTCATAAACCATAATGCAACAATGAAAAATATTAAACCTGTTATTTACTTGTAATTAAAAAATGTAATCTCGTAGATATCGGTTCATCTAAAAGCTGTTAATTTTTTTTTACCTTAATTAAATTATGATGATAGTGGCCGAAAAATAGTTCACACCCACGTTCTCTTTCTCCCCTCCTTCCCCTCTTCCACATCCTTTCACCTCGCTTTATCATTATTGGTTCTTGCTCTTCAGCTACATTGAACGAGAGGTTGAAAAGGTTTCGATCGCAGCGGGGAAAGAACGATACAAGTTACACTCAGAATTCTGTAGTTGCACGCTTTTGCTTGAATTTGTGGGATTTTTTAAATATATTGGCCTAATGTTTAGCTAAAGCAGAGCTAAACAATGTCATCAACGATGTGTTAGGATAGTTTTCCAATAGGTGTGCCGTGCAACTGTCGAGGATGTCTCAAAATCAGAATATTGATGTCCTACTTTAGGTAGCCGCTACTGTAGGTCCAGATACTGTATACGCTCAGTAATCCGCAGTTTTGACAATCAAATTCATGAGATGAAACAATGTTTGGCCATAAGTAGTAAAATATGCTTAAACAGATAAATTTCCTGCTATTTTTAAAATTATTAACATTCTTTGTACAACATGAAAATGTAGGTAATGTAATAATCAACTCAAGAACTGCGACAAAAAAATTAAAAAAAAACACATTAAAACTTCATTCGATGATCCGCACTCGATTCAAATACGGATTACCGAGCGTGCACTGTATGTCACGGAAACATTTTTACATTATTTTAGAGGTAACAGCTCATACCGGCAATTACAGGCTTTCGATACTTATTAATTACCATGCAGCCAGATAGTCAATCTTTGCTTAGGGCGACAGTCTATACGAAGCTTGAACCCAAGATGGGCATGTTTTTAAGTCGTCCGAATTGACAATAGCACCACGGGACCCTCTGATGTAAAAAAGGGAAAACAACTAGACTGCTTTGCATAGTGCCATGATTAAGACAGATTCAGATACTATACAAGTCCCGAATTATAAAAGCGAGCATTATGGGTTTGAGATCAGTTCCAGTACCCGTAGGTTTATGTAACAGGATCTACATGGGGTCGGGATCGGTTCCAGCATCGTTATGGGTTTAGTGTAAGTTCCGGTATGAGTTCGGGATCAATGTCAGGACCAGTATGGTTTTTGTAGCAGTTATCCAAGCTGTGGTCCGGGGCGTGAAAAGAAATGGTCCCCGAAAGCATTTTTTAAATAGAAAAGCTTAATACACTACACAATGTGCATATTTTCTCCATAATCGAGATAAACATTTCAACAGGAATGTGTAGAAAAAGATATTTTGGACATATTTTGGATCAAAAGATTTCAACAGAGTCTTCAAAATGTTACCCCTGTAAAAGTGGTCTGCGGCAAAGCTAATTGATCTGTGATCCTAAAAAGGTTGGAGATCATTGCGGTATGGGATCGGGATCAATTCCACGACCGGTATGGTGTCAGGATCAGTTTAAAAATCGGTTATGGGTTATGATTAGTTCCTGTGCCAGGTTTATGACAATAAACAATAAACACATACATTCAGAATTCAATAATTGAATGCTTTTTTGTTGACATATTTTTTAATTGACCGCTCGATAGTTGGCTGACAGTTCAATTACAAAGCATGCGGTTGTATGGAAAACTCGGCTTTTGAAAATTATAAAAATCTCATGGCCTGCCGAGAGAAAATTCTGTAATTTTTTGTAACAAAAAACGTGCCAAATAAAAAGCACATATTCAACAGTTGGCAGGGAATCGAAGTTCAACCAGTGAGTTCAGACGGTATATGGGATTGGAATTAGTTCCAGCACCAGAACGATTTCTGTAAAATTTCAGAATGGACATGGGACATTAGTTCCAGGATAGGTATGAATTTCGAATCAGTATTTTTTTAATGCATTCCTTGGAACTAAATGTCACCAGGAGTTTGCGTTGCCTTTTCAAAAGTCCTTAGCACGCATCCAAAAGTTATGAAATACCCTCGAAACTATCTTACAAAACCCTGTAACTGGGTCAAATTAACTAGTCCTATAACAAATTTTACAAAAAGGTTCTCATTTTCAATCTCTCACGCTATTAGACGCTATAAGCTATTGAGCGTAACGCTATAGAGCGTTACTTTTTCACTCTATAGTGAGACGATGTTGGTTAATGAGTTGATGTTGGGAGCGGATAGCTTGGATGATTTTTGTACGGAGTTGGTTGTCTTGCATTCTTAGCACCAACATAGCGATTCATCGATGTAGGCGTTGGACGAAAAACGACAATCATGTTTTCGTCAAACAAACAAATATCGAGATCCTCAAAGCGCTGCGACTCATTGATTAGTACCTGTGCAAAATGACGCCGCGGAAGGCGCTGACGATGTTTTCGAGTATGCCGCATTAAGCTGACTTTGTGTAGATACTACCAGATCTGCTACAATGCACCTTATCGGCTGCTAAAATATTCTCCTTGGTGGACGCGGAACACCCTTAAAGGCACTTTACACGGTAGCAACGCAATCAGCTATGCAATCAGTAACGCCGAATTGCAACCCCCTAATTGTGATTTTTGATAACGTTTACGATTTGTGTCCAATCGATAACCAAGCGCCACAGATTAACAACTGGAAAATCAAATATCCATAGACAAAAAATGAAAGCTCCATAGCTTCACTGGTTTGCTCCATAGATGGCTTATTACAACTCATCATCATATTGTTGTCCTTTTCTTGCAATTTGTTTCGCCTTGCTTCATCTAATCATGGCATATATACCCTTCTAACTTTCTAAGCAAAAATCTATAAGAATGGTCGTGTGGTGTGTTTAGATACACGGGTGCCGACACCAACGACCATTACTTATCTGAGGAGTTTTTTTGTACGTCAGGTGTCCCTCAGGGTTGTGTGCTAAGTCCTCTTCTGTTTTCTTTGTTCATCAATGATGTTTGTAATGTTTTGCCTCCTGATGGTCATCTCCTTTATGCGGATGATATCAAAATCTTTTTACCTGTGTCTTCTTCTTCTGATTGTTTGAGACTTCAGCATTACTTTAAAGCTTTTGTTCATTGGTGTTCATCAAATTTACTTCGCCTGTGCCCTGAAAAATATTCTGTTATTTCTTTCTCTCACTCTCTTTCTGCTATTTTTTTCAACTATCCTCTATCTAACTCGTCCCTCTCTCGTGTTATGTCCATCCGTGACCTTGGAATTATACTTGACAGTCGTCTTAACTTTAAACTGCAGCTTGATGAGGTTCTACTAAAAGGTAATCGAACCCTTGGGTTTATTTTACGTTTTACCTCTATTTTAGAGATCAAAGCTACCTAAGAAACCTTTATTGTGCTCTGGTAAGGCCTCTTCTTGAATATGCTAGTATCATCTGGAATCCTCCTACTATTGATGGCTGTTCGAGAATTGAAAGCATTCAGCGCCTCTTTACCAGGATTGCTATTCGTCGTTTGTTCGGTGCTGGCTCACTACCTCCCTATGAAACGCGATTGCAGTGATTCAATCTTCACTATTTAAGCTTCCGCCGCCAAGTGTCTCTGGCATGTTTTCCCAATCGACCAAAACGCGATGAATGGGTAAAACTATGGACCTGAGATGGGGCCCTATCTCAGTACCCAAACTGGTACCCAAAGGCAGACAATTTTGGACTTATTTTTTGAGAGAGAGCGAAAAAGCTGATGCTTCTTCCCTCTTCTCACACTTCTCTCTAGAATTTCATTTGTATGAGTTCTAGGAGAAGGGGAAAGGGGAGGAGATGTAGCAAGTGAATTAAATTGATGAGGAGAGGGGAGAGAAACACATTCATTCACCAGTCACCGCCAATATCGAGGATTTGATATTGACCGGTGGTGTTTGGGGTATCGGCGTTCCATGTGGACCACGGATGCTAAATGAAAACAATGTGTATAATTTCGTACAGTATCTGATTGACACGGAACCTTACAAATGTTTCTGCGCGGTTGAATCAGGAATCGCGCATCGAATCGATGGAAGAAGGGAGTACGAACGAGGGGGGAGAAGAGGAAGCACAGAGAAAAATGATGCACATTCACTCATACATTCTTACAACAGTAGGCAATTCGCGAGAACATGAAATCGAGAGAGTATATTTCAACGCTCGCGAATGAGTGCAAGCAGGTGCGGTATAGAAGATAAAGCAAGACAGCCCAGTTTTTGTTCAAGCTAGGTCCAAAATGTTTCCTTGGGTTATTGGTGGCTTATTACTTTCTGATACTGATGCTCCTGATTTACTCTCGTCCATCTCGTTGTATTTTTCCTTTCGTTCCCTTCGTCCTCGCGATCCTCTGTCAATTGAAACACGTCATACTCTTTATACTTTCAATGATCCTATTCTATCCTGTTTCAGGTTGTTTAACCACTTTTACCATCTCTTTGATTTCGACTCCTCTCTCAACTCTTTCCGTAACCGTATTTTTTCTTCTAATTCTCTTTAATTATTCTTCTAAGTTTTCATTAGGTTTGATAGTCTCTACGCTCTACCTATGTTTTTTTTCTTTAATTTTTTTTGCTAGGTCAAGACTAGTTTTAGTTAGGCTTAGTTTTTCATGAATTATTTTATTTATTTGTTAGGGTTTATTTAGTTTTAAGTCTACTTTATTTAGCCTTGATGGCGGATATTGAATTAATAAATGAAATGAAATGAAATTACTCAAATCTTGCTTGCTTCAGTGCTGGTGATTTTCAATTGAAGTTTAGTATTTAAACAATCGTATCACCGTTATAGTTCTAGCGATGCATAACTTCAATGCGAAACCATATAACAGTACAGAGGGAATGAGAAAGCTCTCCTCCAAGAGAGGAAGCTCCACCCAAACGACCAAACGCCATGAATGGGTAAAAATATGGACCAGAGATGGGGCCCTATCTCAGTACCCAAACTGGTACCCAAAGGCAGACAATTTTGGACTTATTTTTTGAGAGAGAGCAAAAAGCTGATGCTCCTCCCTCTTCTTCCACTTCTCTCTAGAATTTCATTTGCATGAGTTCTAGGAGAAGGAGAAAGGGGAGGAGATGTAGCAAGTGAATTAAATTGATGAGGAGATGGGAGGACACATCCACAAGTCACCGCCAATATCGAGAATTTGATATTGGCCGGAGGTGTTTGGGGTATCGGCGTTCCGTGTGGACCAAGGTCGATTTAAAAATATCAGGTGGTGGACTCTAGTACATTTTGACAATTCGTCACTTGACGTAAGGTCCCCAGAATTTAAACTTTGTTTACATTTATTAAATTTGTTCATATAATTTATCTACCCCATTTTTTCGATTAAACATTCTTTAAAAATATATTTCGGATTTCGCGAGTTCTTATTTAACATTAAAACATGGATTAAAGTGTGTTATTTTGTGTTATTCCGTGAAATTATTCTATAATTCATTGTGTTTTCGTCATTTTTGATGATAACAATTAAGTAAGCATTATTTTTTTCAATTTTCACATTAATTCCTCATTATCTACGAGCCACATGAACAATTTACGTGAGATTAGAACTCTTACTCACATGATTTTAAATTTCGTGCATAAAAAATCATCAAATCTTTTGTTAATATGTCTCATTTTTTCGATAAAACAATAGACACACAAATGCACATAATTACAAAGAAATCTGTTCTATTTGTTAAGTTTTGTGTGTGGAAACCAATGCTTACCGGTTCTAAAATGACGTAAAGTTCCTCAACTATGGCGACCCCCAAAGGCCCTAATCCACCACCTTATGTTTTTAATCCACCTTGGTGTGGACCACGGATGCTAAATGAAAACGATGTGTCTATTTTGTAGATTATTTCATTGTCACGGAACCTTACAAATGTTACTGCGCGGTTAAATCAGGAATCGCGCATCGAATCGATGGAAGAAGGAGAGTACGAACGAGGGGGGAGAAGAGGAAGCACAGAGAAAAACGATGCACATTCACTCATACAATCTTACAGCAGTAGGCAATTCGCGAGAACTTGAAATCGGGAGAGTATATTGCAACGCTCGCGAATGAGTGCAAGCAGGTGCGGTATAGAAGATAAAGCAAGACAGCCCAGTTTTTGTTCAAGCTAGGTCCAAAATGTTTCATTGGGCACTGGTTGAGTATCCCTCAAACATATACGCGTCACCAGCTTTTGCTATTTTCAGAATGCATGAGTCGTTTGCCGTCTGCTAAACAAAGTCTTTTTATTTCGTTTAGGTAGAGAGCTTGAGTCGTTTAGAACTCGTTTAGTGATCGTTTTGTGGATTTGTGCCACTTGGTAAGCAATCCAATTTTTAAATTAAAAATTAAAAATTGAAAAAATAAGGTTAATAATTAAAATGAGTTTTTTT